>NC_056744.1:729303638-729575927 GCF_019279795.1 Protopterus annectens
AGTCACATTAAAATTCAAGGGACATCAAACCTTAGATAGGTTCGATCATTGGAACCACTTCAAGGCACATTTTAAGTTAAGAGATTCATTTAAACCTGGAAAAAATTCTGCTTTCAATCGCAGTTGCCATTTTAATTCCTGTAATTGCAATTTTACAGTCGGAATCCCCCAAAAAAGGTTTGATTTGTTCCAAAATAAAGAACTTAAATGACCAACAATCCGCACATAAGGTACCATGTTTACTGAGGGCATTCATTTGGTCATTATTTCTTATGGCCCCGTAATGCTCCTTTATTCTGTCACTTAACTTACGGACAGTTTTACCTACGTAAAAACTAGAACAGGTTGAACAGACTGCACAGTAGACCACCATGCTAGAGTTACAGTCAAACACATCTTTAAATGACACTCTGACATCACAATGTGTAAAAGTGTATGATTCACCTTCAAGAATGTATTTACAACAAACACATTTCCCACATGTATGCATTCCCTTGGTTCTAGAAACATTGATAGCAGGAGATAACTGAAATTGATTATCTCTATTTTCAAAGAATGTTTTCAGGGTTTTGGTTCTCTTATATGCAAACAAGGGTTCAGTACCTAACATAGTTCTAATATTTGGGTCACATAATAAAATTTTCCAGTTATTCTGCAAAATAAGCCTTAGGTTATTCAAATCCCTACACATCGGTAAAGAAAAACTAAGGGTATGTGAAGAATCCACCAATTCTTTGTGTGTATTATGGGAGGGAGTAAAACCGTATGTTATAATAGGTTTAAATTTTGTAAGTCTTTCTGTAGTGACTTGGCGTCTAACAGCATTGATCAACGTTAAAGGGTATTTCTTTTGTGTGAATAAAAGGGAGAGAAAATCACATTCTTTTTCAAAAACATATTATTACTGGTTAATCTGGACACTCTAATGAATTGACTCTTCAGTACATTCTGTTTCATGAAAAAAGGGTGGGAACTATCAAACTGAAGGTAATTGTTGCTAAAAGTATTTTTCCTGCAATCTGAAGCATTGTTGGCTTTATTTTTTATTGTTATATGTTTACCAACTCCTTGGTTCTCCTTTTTGGTTTTATAATCCACATACCATGCAAAACTTACTAAGACACCCACACAGTCTTAAACACATAAATATAAACTACACACATTTCTAGCATGGGGTACCTTACTACCACCCCCACCCCACCCCCAAGACTAACAGAGGCCTTTCTGACATCATACTTACCTTAAGGTGAATGCCACTCAAGATATTGAGTTTCGCACACACTCATCTTACATAACACTAACCTTTCATATGTCTCACACATGCTACCCCAAACATTCTCATAGCATCAGTATACCAGCCACAGCATTCTCCTGACCAACTGCACACCCTCTTAACCAGTTGGCTGCGCACACTATCTCAACACCAGTCTCTCACCAGATTTATACTCCCAGTCTAGCAAGCATTCAATCCAAAATGCACACGCTATAACCCATAACTAGACACTTCCAATCAATATATATATATATATATATATATATATATATATATATATATATATATATATATATATATATTTACCTGCAACTATACAAATGAGGATGGATGTGTATCACAGAGAATACCACTTCTTTTGAATTGTCTTCTGCTCCATATAAAGCAAAGTACTTTCCTTACTCCAGTCAAACAATCTGTCTGAATGAATGAATGAATGAATGGGAAACGACCAATTAACTCCTGGTTTAGCACTTCTGCCCCTTAAGGATAACATGTAAATGTTCTGCCCTATTCTAGGTTATTCATACTTAAAATTACAAGTCTTTAAAATGTCATGGGAATGCAGGGCTAGGCTTCTAAAGATCCTCATGGACAAATGGCCTAGTAAGTAACTATAAACCTACACAGGCCCTGCTTACTTGGAAAAGGTGTACCACAGACATACTCACTGACAAGCTTCTACACACACATCACTGCAGTACACCTAGCACCTCTCTTATACAAGAAAGAGCAGTTTAACAGAAGGAGATCTTCTTCAGCAGTGACCCATATGTACACACACTTAGTATGTGTGTATGCTCAACAAGAATGCACATTCAATCAGTGGGCAATGAGAAACTGGTAATTGATTAGACAGCTAGTGATAATTAGGACGCCTGAAAGAAGGACAAGTACTCTCCGTCTATCTTAAAAGACTACATACTGGCCTCAACACACTGAGCTTTCCCCAAGTTAAATCTTTACAAACTTCATTACAGAAGTCAACTTACCATCACTCCCAACCTAAAACACAAGAACTTCCTTTAAGAACAGTTCTAGAGATGAATATCTTCTAATCTAAATATTCTACTTTCACTATCTCATCCAAAACAATTAATGGAACTCCTGAAAAAAGGAGAAATAATCAAACCCTAATCATAACTAAATTCCAATATACTTGGCCTTCCTACATGCGGCTGTATGCATATGAAATAATCCCCTTACCCACATGTACAATCTTTCCCTAACCACTGGCACTGTACCCTAACAATTCAAAAATATTCATCAACCCACTTTTCCCCTTTTCTAAATGGGGATGGTACCATGCCAACTGTCACCATCTCTCTCGATACAATACCACCCTATTACCAACTTTGACACTTATGCCAGACTCTTGCAGATCATCTCTTATGCAATCCATCTATATCTTTGCAGGACACCCTTGTTTCCTCTTGCCTTTTTCCTGTTGGTCCCAAATCATCTTTACCAGATTGTCTTCTGCTTTTCTACCCATGCTTGAACCACCATAATCTGTTCTCTTTGACCTCTTCTACAATTGGAGCTACTTTGGCTCCTGCTTTGATGTCCTTATTTCATTTTCTGTCCCACAATGTGCATCCTACCACCGATCCCAGGCACTTCACTTCAATTATTTCTAATTTCCTTAACTGATTTGCCTTTGCTGCTCAGGTTTCTGCACCATACAGTAGTATAGGTCACACCATTGTTTTGTGCACCTTCCCTTTCTGCTTCCTTTGCATTCTTCTGCCATACACTACACCTGACACTGTGCCAGAAGGCTGCAGCCCCTCTGATTCTAGCTTTGACCTCCTCATTAAGATTTCCCTTCTTCTCAACCACCTCTCCCAGATATGTGAAGATGTTAACTTGTCCCACTACTTTCCCTTCTACCTCAATTCTCAGCTTATTTGGATTTTCCCCATTTCCTGCCATTACAATTGTATTATCTGTTCTGAGTTCCATCTCATGAGCCTTCAGGTTTGCATTCCATTTCCCTAGCCTTTGCTGAAGTTCTTGTTCACAGACTGCTACAGCAACTTTGTTGATCTGTTCTCTCCAACCTGTATGGTAAAGTAGTCCATCACCAGTATGAACAGCAGTGGGTTCAGAGCTGAACCCTCATGTACACCCACTCCCACTGGGAACCCATCTATGACCCTGAACACTGTTCAAACTTCAGTCATTGGTTCCTTGTACATAGCTTGCACTTGTTCTTCTTTTGGCTTTTCCTGGTTAGGGGTCACCACAGTGGAACTCCGGTCCGCTAATGATTGGCAGTAAATTTTTATGGTGCCAGCTTGATGCCCAACCTTCAACAAAGGCATGCCCGTTCACGCATGTCTTTCAAACGCCACTCAACCATGGAGAGGACATGCAGACTCCACACAGAAGGCACTCCAGCCAAGAAAGGAATGGGAGAACCTCTTGCTGTGAGGTGATAACGCTACCGCTACACCACCGCGGCTCTTGTACATAGCTTGCACTAATTCTACAAATGTTTCTGGGACTTCGAGCCAGAGCAGGATTGCCAAAATCAACTTTCTTTGGACCTTGTCATATTCTTTTCCAAGTCTAGGAATGTTCAAGTTGGACTCTTTCCTCATTTCTAGCTTCTGTCTCACTGCAAACATGTTGTGCTGCACCCTGATATGAACCCAAACTGCTCATCTGCCATTTTACTTTTTTATTACTCTGTGTACTCTTATTATTCTGATACTTAAAACTACATCTTCCTCAAAATCCTCAAGATCTTATCTTGTGCCCCATTACTAAAATATTTGAAAAAATATATACACACACACACTTGAGATAATGCCTCATATAAATAAATATGGCTTGTGTCCCCTATTACAGATTGAGAGAAGACCATAACACCTTTACAGCAGTCTGCAGTTACTGATAAAGTCTGGTCACACATAAAAATGGAACCTAACTGACTGTATGGCATTTAAAGTGGGTATTTGGAAAAAAAATCAGACAGTTCAATTCTAGCACAAATGTCCTCAAAATGGACAGATGACTGCCTTAAATGGACACCTAACAGACAAAATGATATTGCCATTTCTAATCAGGGTACATTCACAGGTCCAGTCCCTCAGGGATCTGTCCCTGGACCAATGATTCTCAAATTTAATTATATTAGGCCATCCCTTGTAAAATTATATATATATATATATAGATAGTTTCAATTTGACTTTTCAACTTTGTGATAGTTGTTTACCACAAACAGGCTAGCTACATTAAACATTGCCAGAACTGGGTGGATGCTCTTTGTGACTTAACATTAGCTAAAACAAATTAAACCCTAAAATATAACATACAAACCTAAAAATGTTTAAGAGTATTCATGGATCCATCACTTTCTTTTACTCAGTATACCAAATACATAACTCAAAGCTCTTACCCAACTTAAAGTGTGCTCATAATCTCAAACAATCTTACAATACAATCTATTAAGAACCAGCTATAAATGTTCTCATCTCTCATAACCAGCTATAAATGTTCTCATCTCTCATAAAAATAACTGTATGAAATTCCAGAACAAATAACTCAGCCCTGCAGAAAACCATTAACAAAATGTGTACTGTCTTTAACCTATCCCCCAAGTATGAACATAATCACTTAACCGGGTTGGGAGGGTGGCCTAATGGTTAAGGTGTTTGCTTTACAAACAGAAGGTGCAGGGTTTGAGTCTCACAAGGGATAATTGGCTAAGCTTAAAATGCTTCGCAAGGGCAGTTAGCTTAGTACTAATCTATGAATCCAAACAGAATCTATGAATCTATGAAACCCTCAAAAGACAAAATGGCTGCCAGTATCTGACAATGTCTCTCTACCACTTCTACATTCTTCTCTAAAGTCATTATGGTTCCTCACTTTCAGATAAACTACACATCAAATCTTCCCATGGGACATCAGGGACAACAACAGCGATTCACACCCCAACAATTAAATGTCCCTACTACTGTCAAATAATAGGGAAAGGAAGCTTCAGCAAACTAAGACCATCTTTCACAAAATAAGAAAGGAAACGTACTATAACATGTTCAGAAAAAAGCTATTATCACACCTGAAAGACTATGCTGAGTGGTTAAATAACATCTAGATCATCACTGTGTTAATCTACCTCCTTCCAACCTAAATGTTACCATTAAGAATATTCATGCATATTTGCTCAGTATGTATTGTTTATTAATGGTAAATAGGTTTGTGTTGTCAAGTACTTGCTGTCAATGTAAAACATATGCATGTGTGTGTGTATATATATATATATATATATATATATATATATATATATATATATATATGTATATATCAACTGTACTTGACATCTGTGAGAAGTAATATTGCTTATAATGGATCTACTACTTCTAAATGTTGAACTTCTTATAACCAAACTTCATTTTCACGAGATGAAAATCATGAAAGCTGAAATACCTGAATGGTGAATTTTTCCCAGGGTAAGTAAACACTTACCAAAACTTCCACGAAACACACACAAAAGTAAGTAAAACCCAACTGGGTGGGGGGCTGCAGCCCCCACATCCCCCTAACTATATAGAGCAACTCTGGAATCACACTACAGTGGAGTAAACGGCATGTTGGGCAAGTGTTTACTTACTCTGTGAAAAATTCACCATTCAGGTATTTCTGCTTTAATGATTTTCGTCTCACAAAAATGAAGTTTGGTTATATGAGGTTCATTGTTTAGAAGTAGATTCTTTATAAAGTATGTGTCTTATGACTAGCACATGGATGAAAAGGGTCCTCAACCAAGTCTACCCACCTGGTTAACAAATAAAGATAAAAAATATATTTAGGAAGGTGAGGGAGAGAGAGAATACTGTGGTGATGAGACAGAAGTTTAAGACTTACTGTAAACCAGAAAAATCTGTCATTCATTTACCATTTTTATTCATGAAGGCAAAAGATCCCACAGAGTATACTGTTGCTTATGTTACCAAATTAAATAATCAAGCCAGAAGACTGGAGTGTGAATTTGGCAAGTTAAAGGATTCATCAGTACATACTAGAAACCAGATTTTCTGATACCAGAAATGATCACAAGACAAACAGATCACTGACACATACAAATTTAATACTAAATAAAGTGACTGATAATATGTTTGTTTGTTTGTCTTTCGGCTTTTCCCGGTAAGGGTTCACCACAGCAGAACTCCGGTCCACTAATGATTGGCAGTAGATTTTTATGAAACGCCAAGGTGCCAGCCTGACACCCAACCTTCAACGAAGGCATGCCCATTTACACACGCATGTCTTTCGAACACTACCCAACCGCGGGGAGGACATGCAGACTCCACACAGAAGGCACTCCCAAGCCCAGCCGAGAATCGAACGGGAGAACCTCTTGCTGTGAGGTAACAATGCTACCGCTGTACCACCGCGGCAACACTGACTGATAATATGTATTAATTGAAATTACTCTATCACAGTTGAAAGAGCTTACAAAGGCGTTAGGATTGTGTAAAGATGCCTGTGAGACAGAAAAGTTATAATTACTAAAACTAGTAAAATAAACCACGAGTCATGGGAAGTACAACTATGAGAAATTTGATATTGATACTTGCCCCATCCTGTAGCAACAGTACTCCAATGACTAAGGTCCTGTGCAAATCGATCGCCTCAGCACTGTATGCCATTCAGACTCACAAACCTAAATGTCCCAGTTGGTCTTAATACTTCTAAATTATGAGGACAGAATCACATACCATGCACTGTGGAATACTGGTAATGCCTTTTATGCTACTGTGTTGCTCACCATTGCATAACTGAGCAACACCAGCTGAACAAATTGTGAAGGAATGACTAAAACTCACCTTGTGTGTTAGCAGGTAGCTACCATCTCTGCTGTCCCTTGTGGTACAGTGCAGCCTGCTACTACAACTATATTCACTTGTTCTCATATTCCATAATGCTGCAATGATCCACACAATGGGAGCAGCCTCACCAAAGGATCACCTAGTTTACATGTATGGGAATAGTGTTAGGTCTGCAGGCATAGGCAATGAGCTGACTATCTTTATGGATCAATATTGCCCATGACAGAGTCCTAACACAGTCAGTAGTTTCCCAGAGCAATGTCTTTACTGTTTGCCTCTGGCATATCCATGCATGTGCCAGTCTGCAAATCCTCCCAAAACAATCACCTGATGCTGTAGTTTTTCAGAGAATTGCAAATTTAAAATAAAACATTCTGGTAAGCTTGGGACAACTGTTGTGATACACTTAATTTCTTGAAAGAAAAAACATTTACATATTTTCCATCAGTCTGTCTAATACAAAATAAAGGGACAAAAACCTCATCGCCTGCTTATACTTGTGGTTGTCTTATTAATTCATACCAGCAAAATGTTCCAGTGATTCAGTTTTATTGTTGTACTAGTGTTTGCAACTGGTTGTGTAAATCCTAGGTTTATGCAATCTTATATGTCTGTCTTTTAAATGGCATCTATTATTTAATACATAAATGAAGTGCTGATGCATGTTCAAGGCGTTGATTATGCGAAAATCCTACAAAGGCAACACTACTATCATCCTTGACACGGTTGTGTACTGGTGCTTATTCAAGACATTGCAGCCTACTGTATACCATGGGTAATACACAATATTCATGTATATGACCCATAGTAGTGACAGGTATCATGCTACATAAAGAATACTGTCGCTCATCTGGTCAGGATACAACAGACGAACATCTATGGGTTCTGTTCAAGCAGTCGTATTATGTACAAGCACATCAGAATTGAGGCTTAGTAACTTTAACTTGGATAAACTTATAAACAAAGTAGCTATCACACTCATACATGTTCACTCTCTTGCTGCACTCTCAAAATGGCACTGAAGCTAGCATGTGCTTGCTACTTATATGCACGTGCTGTCCTTGAAATGCTTCTTAAAGGTACAACACACACACACACTATTTTACATCCTCCCTCTTTGGGAAATAAGTCATGCATTACTGATGTTATTAACTGACATGCAATTGATACAAAATAATTCTGACATACAATTATACAAAACTAAATACATATGGACAATTAAGTTCAGGTTGCTGTGTATTTCACACTAGGTCTGTAAATACAACCAAATTGTGTGACATAGAAAATAGAATTAGGTCTAGCAAATGGGACTGTCTCTGCTGAATGTTCAGCTTTGGGGACATCAAAATCAGAAGTAGAAGATAAGACATGTTCTGCAACAGGAACATTGTCTGGATTGCTCTGAGATTTAGAGTCTGTATCACAGGAACAATGCTACGATATCGATTCTGATACAGGAAGATGTCAGATTCCACAAAGTAGGATCTCAGCTTAGCACGTATACTTGTTACTTGACCAATCCGGTCAAAACCTTTCGCTGTTTGTATCTTCACTGTCTCTCCTCCTTTCAATGGATGAAGAAATCTGCTCGACTTATCATAGCTGGACTTCTGGAAAGAACGCTTTCTGAATAGTTGGGCTTTGATTATTCTGTTGTTCTTTTCTTTAGACTTCAACAAACTGGAAGTGAGAGACAATGTTGTTCTGGTTTGCCTAGACAGAAGTCTCTGAGCAGGCGAGCCAAGTATATTGTCACAGGGTATGTTTCTGAGATTGAGTAAATTCAAAAAGACATCGGTATTATCATGCTTTGACTTCTCTAGTAATTGCTTTGCACTCTGTACTGCATGTTCAGCTAGTCTATTTGACTGAAGATATTCTGGACTTCTAGTAACATGTATAAAATATCATTCTTTTGCAAATTTCTGAAACAACTGACTGGTAAATTGGGTACCATTGTCAGAAATAACTTTGTGTGGACTACCATGGACTAAAATGACATTTCAACCTGGTGATGACAGCAATGGATGTTAGGTTAGGTAGTAAATCGATTTCAAACCAGTTCGAATAAGAGTCTACCAACACAAAGAAATGCTAATTGTTCCACTCGAATATATCAGTGGCTACTGTTGACCAAGGTAGTTCAGAAACTTGACTTAGCTGAAGTGGTTCTCTTTGCAAATGTGGTTTAGTACTATTGCATAATGAACAAGAAGAAAGTACTTTACCAATATCTTTTGCTAGAGAAGGCTAAAATACTAGTCCTCTCGCCCTTCTTTTGGTAGATTCAGAACCTGGATGACCATGATGCAAAATCTGGATATATTCACATTGTAAGGAAACAGGAACAACAATTTTAGGACCTTTGAAAATAATGCCATCTTCTATCATCTCATCTCTGTAAGGAAGATAAGTTTGCACTTTAGGTGGTACACTAGATTGCTTTGACAGCCATCCAACATTAATGAAGTGATCGCTCAGCTCATCAAGTCTCATGATAGAAATATTACGCACTTCCATGGCGTCAGTTAAAATTCTCTGCATTAAGCTGTTCTATTGTATTTCTGGGTGATCTGGATAAGCTATCAGCCAGATAAAGAAGTTTTACTTTTGTATAGACCACTTTGAAGTTGTACTTGTGCAATCTAAACACCATTTTTTGTAATCTCAATGGAACTGAATGCATAGGCTTCTTTAAAATAGTGACTAGAGATTGGTGATCAGTTTCAATCTGAATAACTCAACCATAAATATAATTATGAAAGTTTGAGCATGTAAATACTATTGCCAAACGTTCTTTCTCATTTTGAGCATATTGTATTTCAGTTTGGGTAAGAGTTCTAGATGCATAGGCTACTGGTCTGCCTTCTTGAAGAATAACTGCACCAAGACAAAATTTTGAAGCATCACAGGAAAGAGTTACTGGTTTACTGACATCATAGTATCTTAATGTAGGTGGGGTGGCAATTTTCTGCTTATGGTCTTCAAATTCTCTCTGGTGCTGCTCTACCAAGACCATATAACATTTTTTGCATGTTAGCTCTCTAAAACGCACTATCAACTCACTGAAGTCTAGTATTAACTTGTCTAAATAGTTGACCATACCAGGAAAATGTTGTAGACTTTAAACATCTGGTACTGGCATCTCTAAAATGGCTACTTGCTTGGACAGGTCTGGTCGCAAGCCAGTGCTAGTAAATAAATTGCCTACATGTGTAACTTCTGGTAGTCTGAATTTGCACTTCAGAGGATTGAGCTTCAAGTTCACTTCATGTGGGTCGTCTAGAACTTTCCTAAGATTTCTGCCATGCTCTGCGTCACCATTGTCCCCAACCAATAAATCATCTACTATCATGACACAAGGATAACCTGAAAAAATTTGCTCCATTACATGCTGAAAAACTTCACTTGTAGAATTTATTCCAAATGGCACCCTGAGGAATCTACATCTTCGAAATTTGGTACTGAAAGTAGTCAGTAGTGAAGATTTGCAATCAAGCATCACTTGCCAAAATGAACTTTTTGCCTCCAAGACAGATAAAAACAGTGGCATTGGAATTAGGACTGCGACTTCCTCAACTATATGCAGAGGCTGATACAGTCTCTAATGCTTTGGTAAAATTTCTTGGGTCAATACATATTCTGATTTCATCTGAGCCTTTTTTGCAGGCTGCTACCATGGACGACACTCATTCAGTAGGTTCTATAATGGGACAAATTACACATAGCTGCACCATTTGATCCAACTGAGCTTTGACTTTATTCTGCATAGCTGTTGGAACCTTTCTTGCTGGTCTGACCACTGGACTGATTTCTGGGTAACTTCATAGAATATTGAAAGCATCAGCATACTCTGAGAAAATATCTTCAGTAAAATTGGAACTAGGATATGAGCTTATATAATTAACTTTTTTGATAAAAGGAAAGCAGTTTCATTCTTAAACGGTCTCAGAGACCTAATAATGATTGCACCAAGCTTTGGACTAAATAGAATAATAAGCTGTAGCAGTTCCTAGCCAAATAACATGAAAGCACTACTGAGCCTTTGGTTTGAATTTCTTCACCTCCATAAGCAACAACTTTCACACAAATGGGCACATTAAGTTGCTCACCTTAGCAAATGTGTCTGCTGACATAACATTACACTTTCATAGGTTCATAGGTTCATACTAGGCTATCTGCCCTAGGGCATTTATAAGCCTAGCCAGAGTGTGTTTGGCTTTCGCCACCCATTTTAAATTAATTTTGCTATGCCTTTTTTTGAGGTTAGTATACTGTGCCTCTGTCTAACAGTGACACAGAAGTGATAGCCAGGGTAAACCTACGATCTCCCATTCACTCATCAAGATTCTTCTTGAAGAGAGTCAATGTGGGACTCTGCCTAACCTGGACTGGGATTTTATTCCAGAGTGAAGGGAGCCTCTGGGTTATGAATCTGTCCCTCCAGCATGTCCTATTTATTTCAGTGCTGAGGTTCAAGTCTCTTGAGCACGTAGCTCGATGGGATTTGGATTTTCTGAGGTGCAGCATGTCCATTAATTCCGGGTTGGACATGGCTTTATACGTCAGGCACAGATCGCCTCTGAGCAGGCAGTATGCCACTGAGTAGAGCTGGAGTTTCTTTAACCGGGCAGCATATGGCATCTGTTTGAGCCCTTTGATCCTCTTGGTGAGGTACTTTTGGGGTCTTTCCAGTTGCTGCAGGTGTCTGGTAAGGTACATCCCAAAGGCATTGTACTCAATTATGGGCCTGATGAGGGATGAGTAAAGAGGCACGATGACCTCCCCGATCTAGATGTGAATCCCTTCATGATTAGGTGGGCTATATAAAATGTTTTTCTAACCACTTTGGCCACGTGGTTGTCAAATGAGAGATTGCTATCAACTTGGGTCCCCAGGTCCCTAATGACTTCTTCTGTACTTAATGGATTACCACCTATGTGGTAATTTGTGGGCACTTTGTTTTGCCAAAGGGATGACTATACACTTTTTGGTGCTTAGCTTGAGGCCATGGCTCTGGCACCAGTTGTCTGTTTCTATGAGGCCCTTTTGGAGGATGCTTGTGTCGGCTGGAGAGTTGATTATGGCCCAGTTTGCAGTCATCTGAACTTGGTCAGCCACAGTCCTTCCGTGTTGGCTTGTACCGAAAAATATATACCGAACAAGAGAGGTCCCAGGACTGAGCCTTGTGGGACACCACTTGTAACTGGTTTGGAGTCTGACATGGCTCCAGCAATTCTAACCATGTGGGTTCTGTCCTTGAGCCAGTTTGCAACCCATCTAGTGACATAGGGGTTTATATTTAAGCTGGTGAGCTTATCTATAATGCCCGAGTGGGTATTGTATCGAAGGCTTTTGAGGTCCAGGTAGGCTGTGTGGACCACCTTCCCTCGCCAATGGCCTTGGTGACTGTTTCAAAGAAATTGACCAGGTTTAAGAGGCAGGATCTGCCCTTAACAAAGCCAAACTGGGTAGGATCCAGTGTCTGTAGGTCCCAATATCTTTATTTATGAGGTCCATGATGATCCTTTCCATAGCTTTGCAGACCAAGCTAGTCAGGCTTATGGGGCGATAGTTTCCAGGATCCGATGAGGCATCACCTTTGTGGAGAGGACCACTGTTGCTGCCACTCTTTGGGTACATATCCTGTAGTAAGGCTAAGATTGAACAGTAGTTTTATGTTTGGGTTTAGCTCTTCTTGGAGTTCATGTAGGACACCATCTGGTCCCATTGATGCTGTGTTTTTTGCTTTGGAGAGGGCTCTTACCTGAGCATCTGAGATGTCAGGGGCAGCACTCTGTTGGGATAGATATTTGCCCTTTGGTGGGAGGGAGAAGTTTGCACTGAACCTGTCAGCTAGGATGTTGGCAATGTCTGTGGGCTCGGTGTATTTTTTGTCATTTTGGACTAATTCTGAGCATATCTGGGAATTCCCACCCAGGTTCCTAACATAACTAAAGAAAGCCTTGTGATTATCCTTAGTGTCCTGTGCAATTTTTCTCTGATTTATGAGTGTTTTGCTAATACTGATCAGAGATGCCTTCCCTTTTTGGGATTTTGCTCTATCATGTAGTACCTTCCTCCTTCTATTGTATAGTTTGTTTATGGCTGGGGTCCACCAGACAGGACGTCTGCCTTTGGAGGATTGGGTCTTGGTTTTATTTGGGATTGCATGATCCATGCATTCCTGAAGGTGTTCATAGAATGCGCTTATAAAGGATTCTGCGGTCTGGGGCGTATTTTCCACAGGCCCCGGAGCTTTGAAGGATTTTGCCTCGGTTTTGAGGCATGTGAAATTTGCTTTAGAGAAGTTTTTCACTGTGGTTTTCTGGGCAGGGGGTGGGGTCGGGATGTGAATATCCAGTGAGATTAGTTTATGGTCTGATCTTACCAGTGAGGGATACACTTCTGGTCTGGAGCATAGTGTCCCCATGTTGGTGATGATCAGGTCCAGTATGCTTTCCCCTCTTGTGGGAGTGGTAACAAGTTGTTCCATAGCATTTGAGTTTATAAATTCTAGGAACCTTTGGGCTAGGGTGTTGGAGCTAGAGTAATGCTCCCAGTCTATGTTTGGGTAGTTGAAGTCGCCCAATATAATGGTGTTTGGAGAGACCTTCATATTTTCCAGTATTCTCAGGAAGGCGAGTGGGGTTCCTGCGTTTGGGAGGGTGGTCTGTAGCAGGCTATAAACTGGAAGGCAGTTTTACCCACAGTTAGTTGCACATGGATAGTCTCTGATGCTTGCTGTGCCACCAACCTGGAGGTGTGGGTATCTTTGACAATATTGATACTCCCTCCTTTGTGGTTCGGTCCAAGTTTAGCCTTGAACCAGGTTTCTGTTACTGCACAGATATCGATGTTCTCCATGCTAAGGAGAGTTTTGCATCTTGAGGTTTAGACTTCTGGCATTGAGTAGCATTACTCTTAGTTTCTTATCCCTTGTGATACCTATGGAGGTGGGTTTGTCTTTTGAGCCTTGCCTAAAAAAGGCACTATGGGGGTAGCAAGAGCCTTTGCCAATATCCGAAAGCCCAGGGGTGACAGCTGCAAGCCGTGAACCAGTGTCTACTTTGACCTTGGTGGATTTACCATTGATCTGCACAGTACAAAACACTTTATTTTTTGCCTATAAATTTAATGCATCAACCTTTTCACCAATTACTGAAAGTACAGTTGCAGCTCTCTATCTGATCAACTTGCTTTTAAAATTACCCTTCTTTATAACTGTGTGAGGTTTACTTGATTTGCAAAACTTATGAAACTGGTTCCATTTTTTTTTACACTTGTGGCATTGCTGATCAAATGCTAAGCACTTTTCTCTTTTAGACTCATGATTGGCACCACAATTGCAACAGTGAGCAATAAAGCTTGATTTGGGTTTTGCTGACTCACCCTTGTAGTGCATTAAGCATGTCCTTCTCACTGAACTAGTCTTAGAATGTGCTGGAAAACTACAGGTTTTACCTGCCACGTGCTTAGGCCTGCTTCTAATAGCAACATGTTGCATGCTGTCTGCATTTGCTTTGGAGCCTGCTGAAACCATCTTCTTATCACCTGCAAGTATACTTGTGTGCCTTTCTGTAACTTCATGGATTTGACAAATCTCAATAGCTTTGCTCAGCATTAAATCAGTCATGAAGCAAAATCTCTCTCACTGCAGCACTATTAATGCCACACACAAGCCGGTCATTTATTAATTCATCTTTTAAATCACCAAACCTACACAGTTTAGCTTTGTTTCTCATGTCAGTGATATAAGCTGCAAAAGTTTCCCCTGGCTTTTTATCCCTTGTGTAAAATAAATGGCTCTCTAATGCAATATTTGCTGGGATTGCACATTTCCATGAATTTGCATTTCAAACACAGTAGCTTCAGCCTGTACAACAATATGACTGTTTCCCCTTCTTTGCAAGTGCATACACAAATGAACACTCTCTTTCAATGGCCTCTGACCCAGCTAAGTTTAGCAAAATGAATGCCTTGGTGTGTGCATCTTTGTCAGAATATGGTGCTTGTATAAACATATCATACTCTTGCTCAAATATTCTCCAATTCTCTGCAATATTCTGATCAAATACAAGTGGACCTGGTCTGTGAAATGCCTCTGCCATATTAACACATACCAGTGAAGGCTTTTGCAAGTATGCACAACGACACACACATACATATGCCAGAAATGTATGCTAGTATTTGTAACTATGCCCAACAGCACAACAAGCCTCTGAATAACTAACTTTTGTGAAATAAGTGTCCTGGGCACAAGAATACTCTTAAAATCACCTCATTAGTGTAAGAAACGTTTCAAAATAACTGCACTGTGTGAATAAACTGGGCAGAAAAAGCCCAGAGTAAAAAACATTTAGTGGTAACTGCACTTTGCAAATAAACAGTACACAGCAGGCTGAAATTTTCCCAAAATGGCTGAACTTTGCTAAATAACTCTGTACAGTCCAAGAAACATTCTGCAATGGTGGCATTCTGCGAACAGGTACACCCAGCACAAGAAACTTTTAGAAAATGGCTGCATTTTGACTGCATTTCACGAAATAGTTGAACTTTGCACACAATAAACTCTTTGGAATAAATGCACAGTAATAAGCACACCCTGTCAGCACTTTTACACACTGAGATTTTTCAAATAACTCTGGTTATGCCCTGTATAGCTTCAATCAATGAAAAACAGTAGTTTATGCCAAAACAAAGTATCTTGCCCAAAAAACATACAGTCACCTTGCTTTATTTGTGCTTAATGTTCCTCTTTTCCCTTTTATACTCATTTATCTTTTTTCATGCCCATTATGCTTTTCTTGTGCTCATTTTACTTTCAACATAGGTTCATAGGTTGGTACTAGGCTATCAGCCCTAGAGCCTATACAAGCCTAGCCATAACAATTCCCTGGCTATTTCTTCCCAGAGTATTTCCTTCCCTGGACCCCTGTCTAGCAGGGCAACTGATGTGATACCCAGGGTGAATTTCCTACCTCCCATCCAATCATCAAGGTTTCTTTTGAAGAGGGCCATAGAGGTGCTCTGCTTGACATGTATGGGTAGTCTATCCCAGAGTCTAGGGAGTCTCTGGGTCTGGAACCTATCCCTCCAGCATGTTTTGCTCATTGTGGTGACAAGGTTTAGTCTGAGGGATTGGGATTTCTTTAAGTATAGCATGTCCAACAGCTCTGGGTTTGACATGGCCTTGTTATGTTAAGCAGAGATTACCTCTGAGTAGATGATATGCGACAGAGTATAGGTGGATATTTTTTAGATGGTCAGCATAGGGCATCTGCTTTAGGCCTGTGATTTCTTTTTAGTGAGTATTTCTGTGCCTTCCAGTTGTTGCAGCAGATGTCTTGAGAGGTACTACCAAGCGGGTTGTATTCTATAATGGGTCTAATGAGGGATGAGTACAGTGGGACAATGACCCACTGACCCATGGGACAGTGGGGTATTTCTCAAGATATCTACAGTGGAATTTTACTCATTACTGTGTTACATTATTATTATCATCATCTGCTGGATTTGTTGAATCATATTAAAAAGGATCTGATAATTTCCATTTACCCACTGCTTAAGAATGCCAAGTACTCAAGACAATATCCTTCATCACCCACTGATTCTCAAACCTGCAAAAATATTGACTCACCTGATATTACTTTGGAATCCAACGTCTTGCAAATATTGATTTCAACACAGTAGCAACATTTTTGGGATCACTGCCATTGATCAAGAGCTCCCTTGTCAGATCTTAAAATATCAGAAAATTAACATAACATTTACATATTGTGAATGAATTAGCACATCAAATTTTGATTTGTTTTAGTTTACGTGCTTTGTTTTGAGGTTGCAGGACTCAGAGAAGAGGCCAAAGTAAGCTATCTGTTTTCACACATTTTCTCATTTTCCCACATTTCTGTGACCATGAAGGCAGCATACATAGGGAATGGAAGTACGGGGTGGAGTACATGAGGGTGCAGCCACTCTGCAAAACAATTTAGTTTTTAACTATTTTGCACTATATGGTACAACAATTTGAAAACTTTATGTTTTTCTGAAGTTTAGGTATTATAGTTGTGATGATCTGCAATACAATGATTCATAATTTAGAGTTTTGTACTATATGTTCTATTCTTTCAGACAAGTTTGGCCAACACAGGACAAACAATCCTCTTCTTTATAATTGTTGACGGGTAAATGTAACTCATGAATTATATTTAGCATATGTTGGCACATTTGAATAATAACCACAACAAGAGAAGGTACTGCCAGTACAAATAGCTGGAATTTTGTAAATAATTATATGCCATTTTAAATACCAAACTAATTTATACAAGATGTTTGTGTTACAAATGTATTATTACTGTATGTCATGTGTATATCAAACTGCTCTGTACAGCTGTTTCTGTTGAGAAGCTATTTGTAAAGTGCTGTGTTTAAGATGTATCCACAGTGTGCCCTACTGGAAGAGAACAGAAATGTACATACATTATTTTAACTGTTTAAATGTATGTATTTTAACACTAGAAAATGGAATACAAAGGGTTAACTTTAGTCCAGTAAACTTTAGAAAATATTTGAAATTAAATCACTTTATAGGCTACACCATAAAGAGGCTATGTCTCAAGCTTTCAATGCAGCTAGAGACAAAAAAATATGTACCAGGAAGCTTTCTGTATTGTCTTTGGAGTGAACTAATTGCTAGTCTGGAAGCATGAAGGAATACAATTGTTTTATGACTTCCAGCATCTACCAAAGATCTGAACTAAAGCCCTCGTCTATGTATTTTTACAGCAGATACTAAATGCTGCCAGCTGACAGTCATGGGAGTGTTGGCCTGGGAACTAGAAGTCAGATGACCAGAAATGATGTAATTCTGCAAGCTCTCCTAGCAGTAATATTTTAGATACTATTTTGTGAAGTCTCTTAGTGAGACAGAACATTCTGCATTCTGTCTTGGATCTGACAACAATAAGAACCATTCACCACATCTGTCTTGCTCTAATGAAGTGAGTTTCTAGGGAATAGTATAATTCTCTTAGATTCAGTCAGGAACATAGTGAAGCTTAGTTTAGATATTTTTCTTTATTTGTTTGAGCCTGTATTGCAATGTTACTTTAAATATTTCCAGTGGTTTTGAACTCTGATGTCACTGTGACTATATATTTAGTATTGTCTTGTTCTTTTATTATTTATTATTAAATATATTTAAACCTTTCATTGTGGCTAATCTGTGTACTTGCATATTTATTTGGTGTCACTGTGTGGGCCACTCCTAATAGCCTTGCTCTTGGTCAAACTACCATTTGTGTAAATATTAATATTACACAGTAAGACTGGACATCATTTAAGGGCCTTAAGGTAGCTGGCAGGAGTGACTGGTGGCAGTGAAAACTACCTTATAGTCTGGACATAGCTAGTAAACCTGTGCCAGCCTTTCCCAGGTGTGTGTGTGTGTGTGTGTGTGTGTGTGTGCAAATCAAACCTCAAAGAGTGTGTGTGTAAGTTATTTAGGCAGGGACACAAAGCACTGGTTGGACAGAGAGGGTGCTGGAGGTCTTGACTTGCTCACTCAGCTGCAATCTCAACTATATAGCTGTGCCAGTGGGGAGTTCTACTGGGGATTTGGAGAGAGTGAAAAAACAGCCCCGTACTGACTGTGGTCTCTGTGTGCTCTTAAGGGAAATTGCACTTGATGCAGAGAGTTGGATTTGGAAATATTGTGTGTACCTGTTATCCTCCCAATGAATGTCCCCCACTGCTGCCAGTGATGAGGACTGAGGCTCCTTGACTTCTTGTTGGCAGTGGCAGGTCATCACAGTAATAATGACTCATTTATTTAATAATTTTAAATACATGGCATTTCATCTCTGTAGGAAAGGTAAGCTTGAATGATTCCATAAAATGAATTATCTTGCTTTCAGGCAATAATAACATCATATGGCAAAGGTGGTTCAAAGTCATACATGCTCTCAGCTCCTGTAGCTGTTGAGAAAACCAAGGTAACTGAGAAGCAATATGCATACATGCAGATATTTCAGACACCGGCAATAATGCCCTTCTAGCCAGCCAACATACCAAAACAGTAATTTACATAATGTGTCCAAGTTGATCTTAAAAATATCTATGCTAGTACTAGCTTTACTATAATTTGGTAGTCTATTCAAGGCAATAGCTACTCTCCCAGATGACCAATTAAAACATCCCTCATTCCTAAATGATATCTTACACAGGCTGTCTAATGATTCTCTACTACGCTTTGATAACCCCAAGCATTCCCAAAGATAGCTGTTTCTAAATACCCTACATACCTGAATAAGGTCCCCTTGTAAACATGTGCATTAAATGCTGTACAAATTCTGATAATTTAATCTTTCATAATAACTTAACCACCTTAACATCCATGGATCTTCCTTCCAGTTTACTCATGCTAGTTTTCTTGTAAAAAAATTTCTGCACTATTATTATATACTCATGTTTGGGTTTAATGTAATTTACAAACAATGATTTCATCATTTCTGATTTCCTGTATATACAACTTATAGTTTTATAACTAGCATGAACATATTGGTTAATATGATCAGAAAATCTCAAAGCCAATTTAACTTATACACTCTGGTCCTAAAATGAATGCACAGTTTCAATCATTTTATGATGTATTAAATAGTCACCTTTCAGTTTATGCCTCACAAATCTCATATGCTTACTTTTTGATGCATATTATTGTCCAGTGTGAAAATGTTCAATCTAATCAAGTGATTTTTTGTGCATACTCTATCTGTAACTGATGCAATCAGTTTTCCCATCTTCAAGTCATCTGCATACAGACTATAGAACATCTCAGATGAAAAACATAGATCTAAAAGATACAAACTTAACATGCATGGGCCTAGGACAGACCCTATAGGTTCATACTAGGCTATCTGCCCTAGGGCATTTATAAGCCTAGCCAGAGTGTGTTTGGCTTTCACCACCCATTTTAAATTAATTTTGCTATGCCCTTTTTTGAGGTTAGTATACTGTGCCTCTGTCTAACAGTGACAGAAGTGATACCTGGGGTAAACCTACGATCTCCCATCCACTCATCAAGATTCCTCTTGAAGAGAGTCAATGAGGGACTCTGCCTAACCTGGACTGGGATTTTATTCCAGAGTGAAGGGAGCCTCTGGGTTATGAATCTGTCCCTCCAGCATGTCCTATTTATTTCAGTGCTGAGGTTCAAGTCTCTCGAGCCGTGGCTCGATGGGATTTGGATTTTCTGAGGTGCAGCATGTCCATTAATTCCGGGTTAGACATGGCTTTATACATCAGGCACAGATCGCCTCTGAGCAGGTGGTATGCCACTGAGTAGAGCTGGAGTTTCTTTAACCGGGCAGCATATGGCATCTGTTTGAGCCCTTTGATCCTCTTGTTGAGGTACTTTTGGGGTCTTTCCAGTTGCTGCAGGTGTCTGGTAAGGTACATCCCAAAAGGGGCATTGTACTCAATTATGGGCCTGATGAGGGATGAGTAAAGAGGCACGATGACCTCCCCTGATCTAGATGTGAATCCCTTCATGATTAAGTGGGCTATATAAAATGTTTTTCTAACCACTTTGGCCACGTGGTTGTCAAATGAGAGATTGCTATCAACTTGGGTCCCCAGGTCCCTAATTACTTCTTCTGTACTTAATGGATTACCACCTATGTGGTAATTTGTGGGCACTTTGTTTTTGCCAAAGGGGATGACTATACACTTTGTGGTGTTTAGCTTGAGGCCATGGCTCTGGCACCAGTTGTCTTTTTCTATGAGGCCCTTTTGGAGGATGCTTGTGTCGGCTGGAGAGTCGATTATGGCACCCAGTTTGCAGTCATCTGTGAACTTGGTCAGCCACAGTCCTTCCGTGTTGGCCTGTACCTCCGAGAAATATATACCGAACAAGAGGTCCCAGGACTGAGCCTTGTGGGGCGCCACTTGTAACTGGTTTGGAGTCTGACATGGCTCCAGCAATTCTAACCATGTGGGTTCTATCCTTGAGCCAGTTTGCAACCCATCTAGTGACATAGGGGTTTATATTTAAGCTGGTGCGCGTATCTATAATACCCGAGTGGGGTATTGTAACAAAGGCTTTTGCGAGGTCCAGGTAGGCTGTGTGGACCACCTTCCCCTCGGCAATGGCCTTGGTGACTGTTTCAAAGAAATCAACCAGGTTTAAGAGGCAGGATCTGCCCTTAACAAAGCCGAACTGGGTAGGATCCAGTGTCTGTAGGTCCCCAATATCTTTATTTATGAGGTCCATGAAGATCCTTTCCATAGCTTTGCAGACCAAGCTAGTCAGGCTTATGGGGAGATTTCTCAAGACCAGAGACATACTGTTTTAAACCCAACTTTAAGGGTTTATATAGGACTATACTATAGTATATTATACTATAGGACACCCTGACTGTGACCTAAGATTTCACCTGTCCGACTGTTGTATGATACTTACCATGTACTATTTGTAGGACATGCAGTTATTATTTATATTAAGATTGCATTAATACCCAGCTGTTCTAATTAAGCAGGGTTGTGTGTGTGATGCTATGAAAGGCTGAAGACTGCATCACAGCACACTTTTTTGTGAATAATTATTTACATTGGTATAGTTTACGTACTTCGTTTTAAGGTTGCAGGACTCAGAGAAGAGGCCAAAGGTAAGTTTTCTGTTTTCATACAGCCACTCTGCAATACATCACTTAATTTTTAACTATTTTGTACTATATAGTACAGTTTGAAAACTTTATGGTTTTCTGAAGTCTGTTTTCACCACAGGCATGCTCATACATGGATTCAAGCCACAACATTTCCAGTTCTGACAATTTATCTAAAATAACCCTCCCCATTATTTTTCTGCAATGCAGTGCACATATCTCTATATGTCTCTGAATTTATCCTGCCACCCTTTCCCTTAAAGTTGGGTTTAAAACAGTGTCTCTAGTCTTGAGAAATCTCCCCATATATAAATGGCATAGTGAATAACAGATGTAATGCTACTGAAAGTTCACCTCTAATTTAATTTTAGTACTTTAAATTATCTAGATATTCCTAGCTCAAATTATCCCCTTTTATGGAATCAAACAGCTTTGTATAGCAGTTTGTAAATATATCTACACTCTGTTATGTTTGAGAATAAATGTTAGAATCTACACACAGTTTATCGATTTGTAAGTCTTTACTCCTGTCACATCTTGTATATCTATATAATAATTTCCTAGTATGCTCAGTATCTTTACATAAATTTTGTTCAAAATTTTCCAGATCTTAACTCACACTATGTTAAGTATGTCAGTCAAATTTGTTTATTTCAGTTTTCAGAGTCATAGTTCAACCTAATTTCCATTTCTTACATTTTTGTATGTCTTATCTTAAGCATGTTGTTCTTATGGAAATTTGTGTGGTTATTTCATTTATTTATTCATTGCATTTAATTACTGGGAAAGTCTGACTGCACAATCAAACCCTTTTCAATGGAGGCCCAGGGAGAAAAGATCCAAATGACAAATATATTGCAAACATCTCTGAGAAGAGAAAAACAGTACAATAAATGTTCATATTTACATACAATGTACAGGGTTGCATTTACATTGCAGTCTGCAGTATACAGAGCTTCGTTCTCATTACATTGTACCACTAATAGAGATGTATATGTGTAGGCAAACTTCACTTTGTTTCAAGAAAGGATAATAGTACAGTCATACAAATAATATACAGGTCTGCTTTCATGTTACAATATACAGAGTTGCTTCTCATTACAGTTAACAGTGATACATATTTGTATGTAGACATTTTTAGATTCACAAAATTAGCTGTGAAGAATATTATCTGATAATACAGTAAGAGATGCCGATAATTATAATAATACACTTTAACATCCTCCTGACCCTGTGTGCCCAGATCCTAAAGTTAAACCTTTTTTTAATTTATTTTAAAAAAATTATATTGAAATATTTTCCCCTTTCATAACTCGTTACATTCCTTCTGTCATCTTTCCACTTAATGTATCACTCCAATTAGTTTTACATAGTGATGGCTTGGTTCCATACAGTAGTTGTTGATTTTTTGTGCATTGGTTT
Organism: Protopterus annectens; assembly: GCF_019279795.1. Taxonomy (NCBI): domain Eukaryota; kingdom Metazoa; phylum Chordata; order Ceratodontiformes; family Protopteridae; genus Protopterus; species Protopterus annectens. The sequence continues at coordinate 729,326,837 of NC_056744.1, forward strand.
AGATTTCAGTTTGGTAGAATTATCTAGCTGTAGTTTAATGTTTACAACCCCATGATCACTGCACATCAAATGTGGTAAAACTTTACATGAAATAACAATCATGCCCTTATGAAAGCCAACTATATCCAATATGTTACTGTTCACCAGTAGATTTGTTTATAATCTGCTGTTCCCGACACATGTTGTAAATAATTTCCTTAATGTGGCAATATTATTCCAGTCTGTTTCTGGTAAATTTAAATCCCCAGCTACTATGATTTTTTCTCCTATGTTTCATGCAAGAAATTTATGCATTCCTCTAGGTCATCAACATTTGACTTTTGTGGTCTATGCATTACAACAATAGAAATATGTTATCTTTATTGTCACATTTATACAGTCGCCAATATTGGTGTTATCACTAGAGCTGTAAGATAACAGGTCTTATAACAATCTTTAATCCCCGTTATAACACCTCCACCTGATTTTTTTGTTACATTTTTACAGAAAAAAAAAAAACATTTATTCCCTGACAGAAATGGTTTCCAATGATTATCCTTTAACCATTTTTTCACAAACAATAACAAATCTAATGTGAATGCATCAAATTGTCAAAAACATTTTAGTAATTCTTCTTATATTAACAACCAGTAAAGATAAATCAAATTGTGCTATCTGTGAATTGTCAAATTTCGTGAATTGACAAAAATCCTGTCTTGTGTTAGTAAAACACTGCACTATATTTGCTGCAAAGATTATTTTCCCTTGCTTGACAAGTGGACTCTACCCTGTCTTAGTATATATGTGCCCAAACTTAGGCTTGGATATTCTACACATCCCTACTATTTAAAATGTGCATGTTCTTCATATAGGTATTTATTACCCAACCAATCTTTTTATTCACACTGATCAAACACTCCTTTCTATGACTGATTTGTGAAAAATAGGTCCTAACACTTATACAAGCTCCATTATCCAAGAGGACTGTACGTTTCCCACCATCAGTCAGTGAGTCCTTAAAGATGAGATCATTTGAACCAAAATGAATAGACACAGCTTCATACTTCCTAACATTGAGGGTCCTAAGACTCCATTCACAGCCTCTATTCTTGCTCCTGTATACATAACAGTATTCAATGTTCATTTTTCTGTGTAAGTATTAGTTCCTTTAACAAAGGAATCCTCATTTACTAGTATATCATTCTGTCCACATGTGAAAAATATATTACCTCTAATTTGGTAAGGTCTGCTCTTTCAGTTGTTACAAAAGCATAGCCTTTATCACCATTAGTCTTATTATAAACATCACTGTCACCATCAGACCCCTTTTTTCCCCATTTTCTACACGGGTTGGGGGTGTTGTGTCAACTGTCTGTATCTTTCTCTGTTCAATGCCACTTTCCTACCTTCTTCAACATTCATGCCTGACTATCGTAGGTCTTCTGTCACACAACCCATCCACATCTTTGTTGGACACCTTTGGTCCCTGTTGCATTATTACTGTCTTTCCCAAATCTTAACATGTGCCTGAACCAGTGTAATCAGTTCCCTTTGACCCTTTCTGCAATTAGAGCTGCTATGGCTTCTGCTGTTATGTTCTCATTTCTTTGTCTGCCCCACAGTGCTTGTTTGACTTGCTGTTCTCTGTCTGGCTATTGCTGATCTAGGTCTACATTTGATTTTAGATTGAAGTTATTAATTTAAGGTTTGGTTACTTCTGTTTTTTTTTTTTATTATCTTCTTTGCATTTTGTTTTGTTTAATATTATTTTGTTCTTTTTGAATTTTAAGAGGTCTAGGCTAGGGTCAGTTAGAAAAGTTAGAACAGAATTCCTTTGCAGACCGTGAATAATTTGTGGGAGGAGCTGAGAAATAGCCTTCCTCATTTAATTGGAAACATTTAGAGGCATTTTTATTTAGCTGTAGTGCTTGTTTGATTTGCTGTTCTCTGCCTATTGCTGATCTCTGTCTGCATTTGATTTTTCTCACTCATCCTACTGCTGTTGTATTTTTAAACTTGGGTGGCTTTTGAGTTGCCCCCTACTATAAATCTGATTTTGGGTACTCCTCCCAGTCCCAACTCATTCTACTGAGCACTGAAAGATTAGCTGGGAAGCACCCCCCAGACTTTTAAACATGAATTATCTTCTGTTTCCTCACTTCCACTTACTAAAAAAAATGCACTTTAACTGTTTTTACTGTATCTGCTCTTCTTCCTACTTTATTTAGCTTTTTGTTCCACATTCTTAAAATGTTCAGTTGCATTTAATCTGCTGTATTTACCACTGTTTGTTAACAGCCTGATCAAATTGTAACTGTTATTCTGAGCCTCTTAGTTTTGATTTAAGCACTAGGGCTTCAAACTAGTTATTTTACATATAAAAGGTTTGACGTCTACACTGTTGTAGCAGGAGAGGTAGCTTACACCCTTCGGAGTTGGATATTGCTGGTTGAAGGCTTATTGTGTCCGTTATGCTAAAAGTGTCTTAGTTCTGTTTAAGCAATTGGGATCCAAACCAGTTATTTTACACTAGGAAGGTTTGTGCTCTACACTCTTGGGGCATTACATTCTAGACAGATTTTTTTTAACGAGTAGAGCATCTAGTCTGCTCACAGCTGAGCATTGCTCATCAAGTTCCTTGTCTTATTGACTATTTTCTTGTTGAATATTTAAGTTTTCCCTCACTCCTCCCTAGTAGATTGGTTGCAATGGATATGCACTTCCCTTCTTTCTCTGTGGCCAGTCTGGTTGAGATGGGTATTCTGAGGCATTGCAGCAAATGCCTCATGTACACGGACAACCCACTTATTCTTAATAAAAATGGATACAATATGACAGAGGTGTAAATACACTTTAACAATGAAGGCAAAACTCTCATACAGCCAGAACTAATCTGCAGAGGTTGTCAATGACAGTTGCACAGTGTCTACTGCACAGAGTAAAGGCTCTACACATAAATCTATTTTTGCTAAGGCACTTAGAGGTAATCTTCCTAAAATACTAAAACCTCTTGCCCAATACAATCAAAGAAAGGGTCCTCAGCCATCATGTAAACACTCTGTTAAAACACCACCCAAAGCTACACATAGTAACACTGTATCCAGTGCCTCCACTGCTAAGCCCTTAAGGCAAACCAGCACACAGCCAAATTTCCTGGTCATTGGTGATTCTATAGTGAGGCACACCAATGTTCCCCTTGCCATACTGAGTAAAGACAGAGAGTCACAGTTAGCTGCCCTTTCAGGACTAGGTTCTATCAAGTCACACAGGCACTCGGGTCATTGAACCACAGGTACCAGTTTGACTCTGTCATAGTCCATGTGGGTGATAATGACCTGACACGTACCTCCCTTGACTATATGAAGTGAGACATTATCGAGCTCACTGATTATGTGTCTCAGGCAGGTGTGAGCCTAGTACTGAATGGCATATTACCTTCTCCAAGCAGGATACCACACAACCAACAGAAAATTATGGATTGTAACAATTGGCTTTGCGTCAGTCCAGAGGGGGTACAATATTTGACAGCCTGGGAGGACATGGTTGACAGACCACACTGCTTTGCTAGGGTTGGTCTCCACGTATCCCCTCTAGGCTTTCAAATATTGGCAAAGACCTTTTCCACCCACTTAGGGCCTTTTTTTAGGCAATGCCAAACTGATAAAGCTACCAACTTAACTGAACCTATGAAAGAATATCTCAAGATGGTACTGCTCAATGCTAGTAGTCTTAACAAAAAACTCCACTCCCTGCAAGCCTTCCTCTCCCTGGAGAGTGCAGACATCTGTGTAGTAATGGAGACATTGTTTAAAGTGACTGGGAGTACCCCAGCAGTGCAAGGTTGCAAAGAGGAGTCTCAGTCTGTATTAAAAAAAAATCTCACATCCAGACTTGTTAAAGCATATTTATTTATTTATTTATTTCAGTTTGATTACATCAATGCACTAGACTCCCTCGCTGTTCAACAAAATATGATATTCATAGGAGATCTCAACTACCCCTCTACCGACTGGAAATCCTACACCACTTCTAATGCACAAGTCCAGCGATTCCTAAGCTTTGTTAATGCCAATATCCTGGAACAGCTGGTGCATTCTCCTACCAGGGGCACAAACATCCTTGACTTTGTACTCTTGAACATTGGGGGGGGGGTAATGTTCCTCACCCACTGTAATATCTTTGCTCATCATATGTGACCATAAGGCAGTATTACTTGAAATTAAAATTAAATCTGTGGATCCAGCCAAACCAAAAACCTTTAGGAACTATTCCAAGGCTAACATTTCTCTACTAAGTAATGTCTTGAATAAATTCCAAGTACCTCCAAACCCAATAAACAACACAGCATACACTGAGCTATATACAAAATCTTTGTACAGCTATATTGATAGATGTGTAGTGCGAGCTGTGTCCATTTGCATTAAGAATAAGACAAACTTAAGACAAGTCACCCTAGTGGAATCACAATATCAATCGATTATACAACACAACAAAAAAAAATCTTAGCCAAGCATAGGAGGAACAAAGCTAATCTAAACAGGCAGCTAAGAGAGTTAATACTTCAAAGGCTAAATTTAAACAAAAAATAGTTCCTTAGACAAAGGACAACCACAAAGCTTTCTACAGCTATGTTGGTAACCTCAGAGGAAATACATAACAATGCACATAACTTATTGTAAATGGCATCACCCACATTGGAAAAAATACCAGAAGTACATAAAAATCAGGCAGCAACTGAATGTGCCAAAAAACAAAAGAAAGAAAGACTATACAGTGAATGGTCAGATGATAAGACAAGAAATGTGGAAAATGCATAAATATAGTTGCAAGTATAGAAAATTACTGGAAGAAGGATCGAATGCAGGAATAGTTAAGGAGAGGCTAATTCAAACCAAAAGATAAAAGGTTAATATTGGCAGCTCAAGATAGTGGGCTACATACATATTGGTTTACAAAGTCCATTGAACATGTGGGAGAAACAGACAAAAGTAGGTTTTGTAAAACAGAACTGGAAACAGTTGCACATCCCATTGCTGACCACAACACACCAATGGCAGAAAAGAATGTCCACTGAAAAGCACAATAATGTGGCAAGTCTGTTGCACTGGGGATTGTGCAAGTACCATGGCACTGAAGCGGCCGAAAAACACTGGAAACATGAGCCACAAGGCATCGCAGAAAACTATGAAGTCCACATCACATGGGATCACCCACCACCAACAGTTCAAAAAATAGATGCGAGAAAAGCAGATATAGTAGTCCATGAAAAGAAGACAAAAGTAACACCTATCATCGAAACTGCCTCACCCAGTGGCCACAGTCTCCTACGTACAGAGAGACACAAAGTCACAAAATATCAGGATCTGCAGGTAGAAATTAGGGCAATATGGAAGAAGAACACCCCGACAGCTCCAGTAGTAGTAGGGGAAACAGGTCCTACAAAAAAGAATTTACAGTCATATTTGTATATGTTACCAATACATGCAACTACATATGAACTGCAGAAGGAGTCAGCACTGGGCACATTGCAGGTGCCCAGCAATGACTCCTTCTGCAGGAGTCACTACTGGGCACATTGCAGGTGGTGCGAAGAGCACTCCCGGCCAACATCAAAGATGGAAACAATACCAATTTCATGAACTTCAACCACACTTTGACCCAGGAATGGAGCCCATTCCCTTCATGGCACCAGAAACCCAATGACTTGGAGAAATTAAAATTGGAGAAAGTGGAAGTCATTGCCAACTTTTTGGCTGACAGGTTCAACTCAAATTTCTCCCTTGATTCCCTGCTGATATTCCAAAGGAAATACCACCTAACGCAACCCACCAACCATTACTAGGGAACGGGTCATCAATGCACTTTCCAAGGCCAAAAACACTGCATTGATGGACCCCAATAACATCCTGGGATGTTTAATAAATAGCATGAATCATAACCTCTCTGATCCACTTGAATCACTTTTCAACTGGAGCCTTCAGTCAGGTTTTGTGCCCAAGGAATGGAGAGGATGGTTATACTTATCCCACTGCACAAAGTAGGTCCAACCACTGTTGCAATTCAGAGGTAATTCCAAACCCCTTATGTGCTTTTCTGATAATCGTTTTATCAAACATCTTAATTTCAAACTTTGTTTAATTGATAAACTTTTGGGTCTTTTGCTCACTTAATGCATTCTGTGCCCTTGTAATGCTGTTTTTATCTTTTTTAATAAAATAAATCATTCACGCAAGTTTACCACCTTTAGTTTGTTTCTGGCCCTTTTTTGTACTCTGCTCACTTAGTTTTTCTTCACTGTTAACTCCGCACCTCATAGCTCTGAAAAGCAGTCTCTGGAATCCCGGTCCTGACAACATGTTGCACGTCTGGTCAGGATAAAACAGATGAACATCTGTGGGTCCTATTCAAGCAGCTTTATTTTGTACAAACACATCAGGGTTGAGGCTTAATAACTTTAACTTAGATAAACTTATAAACAAACTATCACACTCATACATGCTCACTGTCTGGCTGCACTCTCAATATGACACTGATGCTTGCACGTGCTTGCTATTTATATGCATGTGTCGTCCTTGAAATGCTTCTTAAAGGTACACTACACACACACACTATTCTACAAACATAATGCATTTATTTAAATGTGCACTAGGTTTGTGAATACAATGACTGCAGTTAAAATTAGACAATGGCAAAGTACATAATGCCATGTCCAGTCAAGTACCTGAAGCATTAAGTCTGAAACAGAATACAGTGAAATTACCTATGTGCAAACTGCATACTTAGGTTATCATATAAAAACAGATTCAGAAAGTGATTAGTATAGTATTTTGTACTTTATATTCTTATATTCAAAAGCAGACAGTTTAGATAGTACTTTGACAATAATGGGTTATTTGAATTGCCAAGAGACTAGCATACTTAAAAACAAATACATTCATAGAGAAATCATCTGTTTTGTTAGCATGAAGATTTTTTTTTTTTTTTACTTGCCATGCATGTATTATATTCAGATAGCTCCAATACTGTTCGCAGTAGTACAAGCACCAAGGAAGCTAGAAGACTAGAAGCAAACAGCAGTTAAAGACTAGAATGTGTGGTGTGATTAAGAAACAGACTATGTAACAAACACAATCATCTTGAAGATAAATGGAAAAAATCTTCTAAAAGTGGAGTATATGAATGATTACTCTGTCAACTACAAATGTGTTTTAAAAGAAACTGAACATTTAACAAACATTTAAACCAGGAAAATAGTTGCATTAAGATTAATATTCCATTGTAATTCTTTAAACTCTAATCCATCCTCCCTGTTTCTGCTAACCCAAACAGGTACAAAATCTACCTGCTAAAGCTTTTAAAATGTTTACAGTTAATGACATACGTAGACAGGGCATTGATTAAACAGTTATTCATGATAGCAGTTATACTCATAAATGGACTTCTTGAATTTGTTTCTTCTTTGTAGACCACATAAATAACAATACTAGAATTACAAGTAAAATAACCCATAAAATCATGTTCCATTAGTGAAAACACATAAAAAGTTAGGATATTCTGCATCATATTACTCTAGTTGTCCACATTAGGCTTATGTTTAATTTCCAACAATGGATTAATATTTTACCCCTTTTGTTAGTAAGCATTTAGGCACCCCCTCATCCCAACAACCTCTTGGTTTCCTGTAAGGATGCACCAGTTTTTATTTCTGCCTCAATAGCATTACAGTCAAGTGAGTACATTATGGACATGGCAGTAGTCTGATCCACCGAGTTCTTCTTATTTTTTTGCTACTGTCCACATACCACATGAAGTAACTTTTCTATTACTACTGTGTGGAGAAAATACAAGCAATAAACTCTGATGCAAAGTACTTAACATAATTTTCAATGTCTTTATCCCTACTAGTTAACTGTTTTATCATAATAGTTTGGCTCTCAACCATAATTGTCTGAAGATAATTAGGATGCATGCTACGGTAGTACAGCAAAGAATTACTTGCAGTAATTTTTGTGACCAATAATCATTTGCAATATTTTTGTTATGGTTCTTTTACAAATCAACATCCAAAAATATTCTGCAAACATTGTTAAATTTATGTAAAATGCAAAAAGTACTGCCATTAACTGCTTTTGTAAATCTACACAATGCTTATTCACTACCTTCTCAAATAAAGTCAATAAAAATTATAAGCCCGGTGGTTGTTACCCAGAACTTTGTCAGATGCACACTTTATTTTCTGAGAAAAACTCAAAAGTGTAAGTACTTGTGACTTGCTTATGATTGTAGATGTTAGGTCACTATTGGTAGTTCATTCTACATGACACTGGCACAGAATAGATCACAAATACTTATGAAAGAACTACAATATACTGCATGACAGGTCTGTTTTTTTACCTGTTTGTATGGATTTCATCTTGAATAGCTTAATCATTTGATGGGAATAGTTTCACTAGGCAAAAAGGAATGTCTGGGCTAATATGGCCCCAAACAACTTGATGTTTGTATAGTGGAGGGAAATTCGTACCAGTATTCAGGTTTAAAAAACTGCCAACTACAAATAGGTTTTAAAAGGAAAAGAAACTTTAACAAATTCCAAGTAGCAAATCAGTTGCAGTATGCTGATCACTTGACTTTAGCTTGGATAGACAAGAATGTTTTGTCTTTAGTCTGATGAAGATCTCTGTGTATGTCATAAATACTTATTTTTGTAATTAACATTTTGGTCAGATTTTAGCAGAAACCTAGTACCTTCTTTCACTTTTAGACTTTATTTTTATTTTCATTTATGAAATGGAATAACCTACTGTTTATGTGAACAAACCACTTACTGTTGTGACAAAATAAAATTGTACATGCATAGATCTGTAAGATCTTGACAGAAACTTTAAAGAGCAAAGCAAACATTATTTTTACAATATAATTTATTCCAACAATAACAGGACATAAGTATTTTTTCTGTCCTTACTAACAATATTTTTGGCAAATTAAGATTGAAGACAAATTTCAAGATACATACATACATACACTTAATTTAAGGGAAAGCACAGATTTCTCTTAATTCTTTTGGTATTCCATCAGTTGCTGAAGTGCTTGAGAGAGCTGTTGCACATACGACTTGGGGGGTTTGAAGGGGGCTGCGAATATTAGTAATGATATATAGGTAAGGAATGTGACTAAAGAAGATCATAACAGACTGAACTAATGAAAAGGCTAAAATACTTTTGTTCAGCTTGAGACTGCAGTAACTGCAAATTCGAAGTTATAGAACTGAGATAAGTAGATTACTTCAGATGGTTTAAAATCAGATAAGGAGAAAGTTAAGAGCTGACATTCAAATACCTTTTATCAGAATATAAACAAGTACTTGTGAAATAATGATAGTATCTTTCAAACTTTATTCTTTGAGAATTAAGTATGCCAGTAAGGAAATTATTTGAATAAGATCTGAAATGACTCAACTACAGAGCAAAAAAAAAAAAAAAAGTGTTGTACTGCTTAAGTAATTAATAACAAAATCATCCACAATCAACTATTTTGATGCGAGTAAACCAGTCACTTCATAAATATATGCATACCATGATAGAACTAATGTAGTGATTTATTATTTAATTGCAGACTAGTTATTTATGAGTCCAGTGCCTTTACTAAATGTCAGAAAAGATATGTTCAGATACAGAAAGAGTTGTTTTGTAAAAGGTTCAAGGTGCATTTCTATGGAAAATAATCAGAGTGGAGGTGATCATATGTCACTAGAGAGGCTATTCATGAAGTGATTGCACAAGGCACCACAAGGGTTGCTGTTATTACAGACATACAGCATGCATGAGTCATAAGCTAATAAAACAGATAAATACAACAAATATACTGAAGAACAGAATACGTTGATTGGTGATAAACTATAAGCTAAGAGGTTAACTCTTTAGACTGAGAGGTAAATACAAGCATTTCAAAATAGTTAAGTGATCATGAGATGCAAAATCTTTCAGAAGTGGCTATGAGATTTTGGCCCAAAGAAAAGGCTGTGGGGTGGAAAAAAATTGGGAATACTCTTTACTTAGAGAGGGTATTAGCCATACTTAAGGCATTATGTTCAAACCAGTCTCCCTTGTAAATTAAGTGTAAAAACCACAAAAAAAATGATGTGCTATTTTTGGTCGGGTACAGCTGTACAGATCAAAAGGATTTAAAACTATGCTTATGTAATACTTATCATACCAATAATTTATGGGAATACACAACTTTTTATGCAATTACAAGAAAACCAAGAAATAAACTGGAACAGATATCAGGAATTACTATATCTGCTTTGTAATATTATTTGGAGTTTACAGAGACTTAAGCTGGATACTGTGACTACAGGTATGACAAATGTTCCAAGAGATATTTTTTTAAGATATTGCATTCTAGATGTGATTATAGCAGATAATGGATCATAGCAGACAGATATGGAGCTTTCTAAAACAATGGGGATTTTAGCATGTTGCATACTGCCTTAAATTTGCCTAATCTAATAGTCATGTTCATTTGACAGTGTAGACTTGTCAATACACATAGGAGACAACACATTACAATGAATATGTAGATTTATACTTATATTTATTCAAATACAGAAACAATTAACTGCACAGCTATTACACGCTCAATTACTTATGGGTCTCAAATTAACAGGAACACTTTCTATGCCTGTTTTTCTATTTACACTCATAAAAAGCAAATGCAGGTTCAAGAGAGAGTAGTCAAAATATGATCTCCTTCCTTTAGGGAGAAGAGGAAAGCATAAAAGAGATGAGGAAAAAAATCATCCAAATTCCACTAAGAAGTAATCAAAGGGTGTTGTTCTGAAGCAATATTTGCAGCCAATATCATCTACTATGCAAACTGCTCATGTAAAGCTACACAGAGCAGAAGCATTTGGTCAAACAGCACACAGTGTTCATGATGCCTTAGAAGTGCCTGAACATTCAAAAAGTGTCAAAACAGTCTGATGTAGTTGCAAAACAAGAAAGTCCAGATGAATTATCACAGTCATTAAATTAAGTGTGTCTCATTACTTAATCAACTACACGAAACACTAAATCATTTTAATTTTTAGGTGAAAAGATGGCTGAGAAAACCAGCTAGCTATTTTTAAAGTTTCTGAACTGAAGGGGCTAAGCTAAAAATGTCATCTGAAAATATTGCATATTCTTTTGTACTAATAAATCCACTATTAAACATTTTTAAAACTTGATGGTTTCAATACTCATAATGCCAGTGAAAGTCTACAGAGTGAAAAAGATGTCTAAAGCAATTTCAGAAAGTGTGTGCATACACACATGCATATGCCATATATATGGAATACATTCACAAAGCCAAACGGCTTAATACTGAAGAAAATGTTGAAATAGCACATACAGCAAAACCTCAGCAAATGTTCTATGCAAGGGGGAAAGATCTCACCATTCACACCCTCTAATTATTATATACCAAACTCTGGGATCACAATACAGTGGAGAGAGGGCAAATTCATTGACCCCCCACTGTTTTGTGATCAATTAGACTTTTCTGTTTGATGTAAAGCCATTTACAGTATTTTGGCCATATGGCTTGATGAAGGACTCCCATACATATCTACCTCAAAAGAAAAGGGAAACAATTCTATTTCTAAAATAGACATATGTAGCATATTGCCATAATAACAAATGCCATTAATTTTTTCATCTCATGTTTGTCATGTGACCTGATTGTCTGTCTTGCTACATAATCAGAAATTAGAGCTGATGGAGCTAACATCTGAAACTTGTGTTTCAACTATTCTTTCATATTTTGAAATCTCACATTTAACATTATTAAAATTGTGGCTGAAGTTCTCAATATCAGCAGCTTAAATGAAACAGCCATTATAAACTCCACTCTATTACTTAGTATAATGGCACCTTCTTGTGTCCTTTTTCTGAGATGAATGATATACCATCAAAATACCATGGAAATAATGCATCTCATTTCCCTAAGAGATAACAAATTCTGTTATTTTATCTAGAAAAAGTCTTGTGATACACACACCAAAGGAATTTATGACACCAGGAAGATGACAACACCCAGCTCTGTGACTACTAGCAATGAGTACAGCACATTGCATATACAGATTTACAAGTGCAGCACCAACACCGTGCATATTTTCATTAACAAACTGCTGTAAAATATGGTCATCAACTCTGTGGCTAGTGCCCATTGTTACATCATATGTACATCTCTGAAACATTCTGTCATGCTGTTTACCCTCATTTTCATACACAAGTACCCATCTTAATAATGTTGTTCATTACCATATCATTAAACCACCACTGCATACTGTGAAGGCCACATATTTTCTTCTACTCTCCTCAGTAGCTCTCTGAATTGGCTCCATCTTACATGTTGTCACTTGGCCTGCAAAATGTGCATGTTAAAAATATTAGTAAATTAGAAAGAGTACAGTGGAAATATACCAAAGGCATCCATGGATGTGAAATTTAAGTTATGAATGATTAAAATATTTGAACTTGAAGTGTCTCATATATACATTTAAGAGGAAACCTTATTCAGGGGTACAGGGCATTTGGAAACAACTACCTCTGAAAGTGTCTAGCATTATCAAAAAGTAGTACAGAATCATCAGGCAACCTATGCACAAGATTATACAGGAATGTGAGGTGTACTAATTGGGATCTCTAACAAAGCAGCTGACATATGACTGCCAAATTACATTAAAGCAAGCACTAGTTTAAATACTTTTACAAAACAACCTGGATTTGAATAACTGTTTTGATAGATTTGCAGGCTATAAGGACATTACCCATGCCTGAAATATTTCCATGTAATAAATTGACTAAGTGTAACAATGTAATTTATCCAGCCAGCCTTCAGCCCTAAGGGAGACTCAGCTCAAGAAATACATGGAATAATTGGCTTCAGCCACTAACAACAACTATCACAGCTTCCATGAAATGTTAGTTAGCTTTCAATGTACCCAATAATCATCTGGTTTGAAGCAGGACTTGCTGTAGTTGTATCAAAGGCCCAGCATAGCTGAAAGTACTCCCAAATCCAAGATATAAATTGTCTTACAACACTCTACTGAAAATGTGGTGATACTAAGAAGAATGCAGGTACAGTTCTTAGCAGCCACATTAGATGCCAGTTTAACTTGTAATACATCTGCTGGCCAGGCAGCTAAAAATAAATGTGACAGCTTACAAAACTGATTTCATTGTCACTTCAAAAGTGTTCTTTCAAATCTGACTTCTATCATTCTTAAGTCAAATGAGACCATTTCCATGCTGTGGCTCTGCACACTTTGCTGTTTTAACTACTCCCAACTACTGTTCCACAGGACATGTGTCCTTTCCAGTTGCCACTCAGTTTGTGTTTTGTGTAGCATCAGATTCCTTCTGGGCTCCACATATATTACAGACTTCTTGTCCATCGTGAAACTAGACTCCAGACATGCAAATTAAAAAGTTCCTCATCTGGATCTCAACATAAAATTCTTAAGTTTATCTAGACCACAGGAATGCCCTGATATCTTTCCAACTTGTAGAAAACATAAGAATTTCCCTTTAATAGCAAATATATGACCTTCCTGCCCTCAAATCTGGAGCTATGCTACCTTTAAATAAACATGTCTTTATCTGCATAAAGTTAAAGACTAGATGCACACAAATCCAACAATTAATATGAAAAGTATTCAAGAAATGGGAATGGTGAGATCTGGACACAGAACAGTGAATCTAAGAATTGGGGCTGCGGAATGGATGTTTAAACTGCTAGGATATGAGTGGAGAAGAGATTTTATGCCTGAAAGCTACTTCTTTCTGGAAAATGTAAAGTTCAAACAGATTAAAGCCCATTCACAGTAGAAATTCAGGGAGAAAACCTCATTAAATTGAGGTGATGTTAAGAAAAGGCCTACAATGAACTTCCAAGTTGGCTGCACACTGAGCAGCAGTTTAATTTTGGCTCTCCCATAGTGGAAAAGTACAGTTCTGTACTACCATAAATGTAGATGTTAGAGTGTAGACACTGCTGCAGTCATTACACTTGGGTTATCCTGCTGTCAGGTGGTTCTTCAGTCGGCCTGAGCTCCAGTGTCAGTTGCTGTCGCTTCTTCCCTGACGTCAGCACGCCAGGGGGATATAAGATGCAGCCGATGCCATTTTCTTCAGTTTTTCTTGCCCTAGATGTCAGGTGTCCCCAAATTGGTAGGCCTTGCAAATTGCTAGTGAAATATATATATAAAAGAAAAACAACCATTTTTAATTACCAGCAAATACTCCCTTTTAGGAAATAAGGGTAGAAGAGCTAGGTATGTACCAGAAAGTTGGAGGAGGAGGGAGTGAGGGTAACCTGGACTGCAGCAATGTCTACACTCGAACATCTACATTTATGGTAGGTACAAAACTGTACTATGTTCATCGTGTGACACTGCTGCAGTCATTACACTTGGGTGGAATCCCAAAGCTGAGGTAGGGATGATGGATCTAAGGCATTGGGGTGGCTATAAGGCCCTGCAGTACAGCAGTGGCAAAGCCAGCTCTGGATTTGGAATATAAAGGCAAATGGTAATGTCTGGTGAAGGTATGGACAGAACTCCATGTTGCTGCTTCTAAAATATCCTTAGTAGGCACTCCTCTGAGGTAGGCAGTTGAAGTGGCTGTTGCCCTGGTGGAGTGAGATCTAATGCTGCTAGGTACAGGTTTCCCATGGTGGGTATAGCAGAAACGTATACAGTCAGCTATCCATTTTGAAATAGTCTGTTTTGAAAAGGCTTTTCCCTGTGCTCCTGCAGCGTATACTACCAATAATTGCTCAGATTTCCTGAAAGCTTTGGTTTTGTCCAAGTAGAAGCGTAACTGTCTGTGAATGTCCAAGGAATGTAGTAGTCTCCCTCCTTTGTTCTGTGGTTTTGGATAAAAAGTTGGCAATAGTGAATAGTTTGGTTTAGAGCCACACTTGATACTACCTTTGGCATAAATGTAGGGTTAGTTCTTAAGGACACCCTGTCCTAGTGGAAGATGAGAAAAGGTTCCACTGCCATTAGTGCCTGTAATTCTGAAACTCTTCTTGCTGATGTTATTGCCAGTAGCAGAGCAGTCTTCCAAGAGATGTATTTTAAATCTGCTGTGTTAGCTGGCTCAAAAGGAGGTAAAGTTATTTTCCAAAACAAAGTTGAGGTCCCAAGTTGGTGTAAGTGCTCTACGGGGTGGTCTCATGTTTTTAGCCCCTGTGAGGTACTGTGAGCAAAGGATTTGGAAACAATTGGTGGATCTGTGTTGTAATGAGCAGAAATGGCTGAGGCATGAATCTTGATGGATGAGAAAGAGAGGCCCTTGTCCAGCATCTCAGTTAAGTATTGAAGTATCTGAGGAATGTTTGATACGAGAGGGTCAAGGCTGTGTGCTTGGTTCCAGGCACAGAACCTCTTCCATTTATCCGAGTAGGCTTTCCAGGTGCTAGGCCTTCTGGCCTCCAGAATGACATCCATAACAGCTTTGGAGAGAGACAATGCTTGGTTGGTTAAGGAATTTTCCATGCAGCTAGATTTAAGGTCTTTAGCTGGCTGTGAAGTATCTGATTGTTGTGTTGTGTCAACAGCTGTGGGATTTGAGGCAAAATCCAGGGTGGTTCTTGTGCTAAGTTCTTTAAGATTGGGTACCAGTGCTGGCGTGGCCAGTCTGGTGCAATCAGGATCATCTTTGGCTCTTCCTGCCTGGCTTTTATGAGTACCTTTTGAAGGAGAGATAGAGGAGGGAAAGCATATACTTGTAGTTTTTTCCAGCTGAATGAGAGGGCATCCACTTTCCATGCTTGTGGATGGTAGCTCCTTGTGCAGAATTTCTGTATTTGACAGTTCATTGGGGTTGCAAACAGATCTATGTCTGGTTTCCCCCATTTCTGTGCTACCATTCTGAATATTTGTGAACTCAATTGCCATTCGTGAGGATCCATGATGTTTCTGCTTAGGTCGTCTGCCAGTGTGTTTTTCTCTCCTGGCAGGAATT
Source organism: Protopterus annectens (assembly GCF_019279795.1). NCBI lineage: Eukaryota > Metazoa > Chordata > Ceratodontiformes > Protopteridae > Protopterus > Protopterus annectens. Next base: position 729,342,835 of record NC_056744.1, read on the forward strand.
GTGCCTGCAGATGAACTTGGTAGTTTAAAGCTGTGTTCCACAAGTTCATGGCTTGTCTGCAGAGGGGGTAGGAGTGAGTGCCCCCTTGCTTGTTTATGTACCACATAACTGTGGTGTTGTCTGTCTTTACTAGTAGTTGTTCTGGATGTAGCAGGTCCTTGAAAAATATAATTGCATTTTGTACAGCTAGCATCTCTTTTTGATTGATGTGGAGATGTCTCTGTTCTGCGGGCCACTCACCCTGAATACATTTTCCTGCCATGTGTGCTCCCCAGGCCTAATCCAGTGCATCTGTTGTCAGTGTCTGCCTGGCTGTGGGTTGAGTAAAAGGCTGTCCCTTGTTGAGGTGACAAGCTTGAGCCCACCACTGAAACTCCTGTTGTAGGCAAGGAATTAATGGTATAACTGTTTCCAAATTTTGACAGTGTTGAGACCATACTCTTTAGGTACCATTGTAGTTTGTATAGCGTTTGTGGAATAAACTGTTTTTGGATTCCTTTTTGGTTCGTGTTCATTCCTGGTTGGTGGTGCCTTTTTCCGTTTCTTTGTTGTTTTTGCACCATTGGTCCCTGCTTTTGGTTACCATTGTAGTTTCCTCATATGCAGTCTGGCATATGGAATTAGTAGAATGCAAGATGCTATGTGTCAAGGGTTGGGTGGGTGGCCTAATGGTTAAGGTGTTTGCCTTACAAATACAAGGTGCAGGGTTTGAGTCTCAAGGGATAATTGGCTAGGCATAAAATGGCTTGCAAGGGCAGTTAGCCTAGTATGAACCTATGAATAAGTACAAATGCCTATGAATACCTTTAGAACCTATGAACCCCCAGCAGCCCCTCTGGTTTTCAAGGTAACTAATTAATATTAGATTGTCAGCAGACATCTTACCTTTGAGCCAGCAGGCTGGTTTATGTAGGTATATTCTCTTTTTAGTTACCACCACATTAAGAATACAATCCCAGTCCAGGTTAGGCAGAGTCCCTCATTGACTCTCTTCAGGAGGAATCTTGATGAGTGGATGGGAGATCGCAGGTTTACCCCGGGTATCACTTCTGTGTCACTGTTAGACAGAGGCACAGTATACTAACCTCGAAAAAGGGCATAGCAAAATTAATTTAAAATGGGTGGCGAAAGCCAAACACACCCTGGCTAGGCTTATAAATGCCCCAGGGCTGATAGGTTCATAGGTTCATACTAGGCTATGTAGCCCAAGGCCTACAGAATTTTTCTTGCAGGGAGTTGTGTCTTTGTTGCCATTAAATGAAAATACTGAGTCAGTTGTCCTTGCTTGTCTGGCGTGAGATAAGCCATCTGGGCAGTTGTGTTTAAGCTGGCACCCAGGAATATTATCTGTTGTAAGGGCACTAGTTTTGATTTCTTTTCGTTTACTATGTACCCCAGGCAACTTAATAGCTGTTTTATGTACGCCAGATGCTTTAGAAGAATGTCCTTGCTCTCTGCTTGGATTAGGCAGTCGTCCAGGTATGGGTAAATTTGAATTCCTTTTTGCCTGCAAAATGCAATTACTGGTGCCAGGCACTTTGTGAAGACCCTGGGCGCAGTAGATAAGCCAAAGGGCAGTGCAGAGAATTGACAGTGCATTGAACCTGCTAGAAATCTGAGGAATCTTCTGCAGTTTTGTCTGATACGGACATGCAGGTATGCCTCTGAGGTCCAAAGTCACGAGCCAAGCTTTCTTGCCCAGCATGGGAAGAAGCTGCTGTAGTGTCAATATTTTGAATTTCGGAATGTCCAGGTAAGTGTTCAGAGAAGAAAGGTCCAGAATGGGTCTCCAGGCTTTGTCCTTTCTGGGAACCAGAAAGTCTCTTGAATAAAATCCTTGGCCTTGCTCTTGTGGTGGTACCTTTTGAATAGCTCTCATGTCCATGAGTGCTGTAATTTGTTTTTGGGCCTCTGACCATTGATTTGGTGGCAGATTTGGCATTTCTTTTAATCTTGGGAGAGTGTGGAAGTGGAACCTGTAACCTTGAGAAATTATGTTGAGAACCCATTTGTCTTCGGTGATGCAAAGCCAATTGTGATAGAAAAGAGCCAGTTTTCCTCCTAAGGGGGCTGCCAAGAGAGAGCTGTTTGGCAGCCATAGTGGGAAGTCATTGAGATTGTTTTTTATAAGGTTGAGGTCTGTCATCCCCTTCTTTCTGGCCTGGTGCACCCCATTGTCGAGGTCTGTAAGGGCCTTGTGTCTGACCTCTAACTCTTGGATGTCTATAGCTGCCCCTTTGAGTTCTGTGACTGGAAAGGACCAATTTTTTGTTGGCCAATTTCTGCTGAAACGAGGGGGTTGAACATGTAAGAAATATTTGACCGTTTGCATAGATTTGGCCTTATCTCCATCTTTTTAATACCTCCTCTGCTTTAACTCCAAACAACACATCCCGTTGAAAAAGTTCATCCAGTAATTTGGCCTTCACATGTTCTAGTAACGTATGTTCTTTTAACCAAGCATGCCTACTAATGACAGAGCCTGTAACTGCTGCTCTACAGGAGACCTCTAAGGAATCAAAACCACATTGCAAAGTATGTTTTCGCACCTGTTCAGCTGCATGTAATAAATCCTACATTTCTTTCAAATTAGGAGGACCTGAATCTGGAAGCATCTTTTGTTTCAACTGAGACATTAAAAACTGCTGATATTTTAACATGTGAAACTGGCAATTTAAGGCTCTCATGGCTAAAGTTGCAGATGTAAACACTTTCTTGCCCCATCTGTCTAATGCTCTAGAATCTCTGTCAGAGGGGACTGGGTTTTTTGCTGATGAGGCCTTAATCCCCTTGGGTCCCTGAGAAATAGTTTCAGGGTCAGCAACAGGGCTTTTGTAAAGAAATTTGAGAGTCAGGGACTCTGTAATATCTATCTGGCTTAACTAGGGCTGGTGGTAAGGAATCAGGGTTTAAGCTGGATTCAGTGTATACATCATCCACAATATCTAACACTGACGGGATAGCAAGGGGTCTGTGTTGAGGCAATAAAAGGAAGTCTCAGAGCCTTTTCTTGGATTCTGAATAATCTTGGCCTTCCCAGTGGAAATGCTCCCTCTTGGTATGTAAGGTCTCCCCAAAGGAGTAATCCTCAGGTGGAGAAGCTGATGGAATGGATTCCTCAGCATCAGAATCCTCATAAGGGGATAAGGAGTACCCTAGGTCTGAGGATGAGTCAGAGGAAATGGACACTTGGTCTGAAGATTCATAGTCTGCTTCTTGTCTGGGCCTTTTATCTGGAGGGGGTTGGGACCCTCTGATCAGGGTGATTAGGTCTTCGGCCATTTTAAGCATTTGTTTCTTAGGCATGGAAGCCTGCCCTGGAGATTGCTGTGTCTGTTTCTTTGCTTTAATGGGAGGCTTAGACTTAACAGAGGGTTTAATTGTTAACTGTGTAGGTCTGAAAACACCCTCTGAAGCTGTGGAAAGTTCAGCTACTTCGGTTCCCCACTGTAGGATTAAGCTCGGCAATTTGAATTGTAGGGGCATCCGAAGGCCCAGCCAGCTCCACGTGGGAGTCGGAGGTGGTCTGGGGTTCTATTGAAGCAGTCATCAGGGGCTGCATAGGCACCTTGCTGAAAACCGGAGAACCAGCGACCGGCCTAGAAGAGGCCTCGTCGTCAGTCTTGGGCCTCGGATGCCTGTCCTTGCATTTTTTATGAATTCCGGTCGTGGAAGTTCCGACGGCATAGTCTAATTAAATTTTCTGCCAAAATAATGGGCAAAATCAAACAGATGTTTAATAGTGCGCTTATTAAACCTAGCACAAAACCGACAACCAGTGACATTGTGGTCAGGGCCTAGGCATGGGATACAGTAGGAGTGGAAATCCTTATGAGGTATTTGCTTCCCACAAGAAATACAATTATTAACTTTTACTGACATCGGTCTGAGGCAAGAAAAAGTTTCCCCAACGGGGTACTTAGCTTTTTAGAAGACTTCTGTTCTGGATTCGGTATGAAAATCTCAGGAGTCGACCGACCGGCACTTGCGAACTGCTTCTGCTTCGGGAACCGCGCAGCAAGAAAGACTGAAGAAAATGGCGTCAGCTGCATCTTATATCCCCCTGGCGCACTGACGTCAGGGAAGAAGTAACAGCAACTGACGCCCGACCAGGACTTTGGAACTCAGGCCAACTGGGGAACCGCCTGACAGCAGGATAACCCACGTGTAATGACTGCAGCAGTGTCACACGATGAACATCAGAAATTGAAAAAAAAAAAAAAGGCCACTGAAATTGTCAGATTGGGGAAAATTCAGACACTGTCTTAATGCCAGCAAAGCAGAGATTTGCAGAACCTGAAAAAAAAATCAACCAGAAAAGATGGGAGGGAAAAGGCTGGTGGTGAAGAATCCTGCAGCTGTTGAGCCAAAAAAAAAAAAAAAAAACCTTCATGGGTCATCAGGAGATGGCTTCCAGTAATTTAGAGGAAATAAATCAATGAAAGAATATATCAACTGAAACAAGTCTAAAAAAATAGAAGAATCTTTAACTAGCTATTCAGATGAACTGATAAAACTGCAAAAATCAGGGGATGAAATGAAGAAAAGGCTGGCTGAGTATAGGCTTCTCAAGAAGAGCGGTTTCAAAAAAATACAGAGTTGGAAGACAGAGATAAACAGAGATTTTCTGCTGAATCACAGATTTTAACGGAACAGATTGCACTACTTTTATGGAAGTACAAAAAAAAAAAAACACTGGACTGGTGTTCCAGAGCAGGATCTGTTATTTGAAAAAACACGTCCCATGCTTGCTACAAACCTGGCAATGAGAAAGCAGCAAGCACCTATATTAGTACAGATGCAATCATAACAGCAGGAGTTGATCATGGCAAAACTAAAGCAGAAAGGTAAATTATTTATAAACTGGAGACAACTGAGTATTTGTTGAAACTGATAATTCACTGTACATCAGGCAGAAGCAGCAAGTTTATCCCAGCAATCCGGGAATGGCAAGAGGCAGGTGAGAGAGTCAAGTTGATGTTTCCAGCTATCTTCAGAATTTTTTTTCATGGATTATCAAAGACATTATCTGATGCAGAACAGGCTAAGGAGGAAACAGGAAAAAAATGTTATCCAACAAGAAAGCAAACAACCAGAAGGGGACTCTGCTTCTCATGCTTCTAACAGCATAACCCATAAAGATTTTGCCAGTGTTCTAAAAGAAAATGACAGACCAAAAAAAAAAGCCACAGGAGCGGATTAGAATAATTGGGGTATTTTGGATATGAACCAGAAACTGGTGGTGAGAGATGGACATGACAAGGAAGATGGCCAGCAAAACTGAAATTAGTAAATAAATGTGAAGCTGTTAAGTCATTAATCTGACTGGCTACAGATGTATGAAATATGGCTTTGCAAGAAAAGATATCTGTATTAAAAATGGAATTTTGTGGACATTATACTTCACAAGTTTTACAAAGCATACATACTACTATATTTCAGCAATGTTTAGAATACTGAAGAGAATGCAGAAGTAACTATAAGCAAACCGTTTGTTCTTAATTGTATACAACACAATGTAAAAATATGTTATAAAGCAGTTTTGTATACATTGCATTCAGGAGTATTTTAAATGTGCGATGTGGTATTCTTATCAGTGACTGCTGTAGATATATATATATATATATATATATATATACACACACACACACACACACAAGATGTCAAAGCAAGCATGGACCTTTTTGGTTGTAAGATGTACAGACTTTATACTGTAACAAGATAAGAAAGGTTAGCCAGAAGTAAGTTAAAGTTAAATTTAGTGTTGTGTTGTAGTGGGGTGGGGTATAAAGGTATACTGATATATCTAGAATTAAGATAGTAATTTTCATTTCCCATTTTAGAGGGGTGGATGTCTAGATGAATGCCCTTGAATTATGTTGCACATGCATTTTTTAAACACTATACTTAAAGGTTATCCAGCTAAAGCTAGAAAAGTAGCTAAATCACAGGCCTTTGTTCAGGGTTTTCTTTTGTAGTCCAAGAGGAACTGATTCTGCAAGAGTCTCTCAGTGCAGTGACAGTTTTAACACCTCTGCAGTAGTGTGGGGGAACGGGACTGTCACTTCCTCGGACTACAAAAGAAAACCCTGAACAAAGGCCTGTGATTTAGCTACTTTTCTGACTGTAGCTGGATAACTTCCAAGTATGGTGTAAAACAAGCTCTAAGCCAAACATAAATGAGGATGATTAGAGACAGAAAAGCAGTCCTTTTACAGAAGGTAAAGAAAATAACAGTGACCCACACAAATCCCATTATATATATATATATATATATATATATGTCAGTCAATGGCATGGGAATTTAGTTACTTCCTTATGGCTGGCATTCGTCATACAAAGCATTATGGGAAAGAGAAAAGGTTGAGAGAGAACACGATCACGTTGATACATCAAACCCCATTGGTAGCCATGTGGTGGAAAACGGGCTAAAATTACAAATAAAGCACTTGAGTGATTTTGAGGTGTTAAAATAGGTCAGAAAACAAAGACAGTGGGAAAAACATATTTTGTTTTAGTTCTAGGTGACGCTTTCCTTTAACAACCTTCTTTCAAAGTCAGTGTGACAAGCAATGACCACCTTTTTGCCAAAGCTCATTTCCAGCACTTAACTACTCAAGGTCTTCAACAAAGCTCATTTTGATTCAACATCCCCAACTCCCCCAGAGGAGCTCTTCAGGCGGTGGGAGTTGAAGTCATCTCTCAAAAATTTGCAAAGAATTCCCAAAACAACCTCTCTACAGGTTTGGATTCGTTTTAGTCTTTCTGGTTACCTTCCCAGACAGCAGTTGACAGTTTGGCACCTCACCTGCCTGGAGGGAAGAAAACATATGACCTCATATCTGATAAAATGACCACAACAATAACCTTTGATCCAAGATGCTCTGATACCAAGTGCATTAATAAACTACATAATTTCAGACAAGATGTTTCTTATGGTGAAACAAACTAATAAAGAAGTCCAGTAATTGACTGACTGGGATCAGATCAGGTAATCTGTGTCTACCAGTAATGTCTTTTATTTACCACCATTCCAAAACTGACTTCTTTGGATCTAGTACCCTGTCAAACATCATTCCAGTGGTCAAAAACAGGCGGAATACAGGCAAAAAAAAAAAAGTTTTCCTTTCTGCAACTAGCAGTCATCTAGTTGTCTTTTACACTGGCACAAATGAAGGCTTCTGAGGACACCCATATTCACTCAGGGCTTCTCTCAAGAGGAAGCTGCACAGTAGGAGACACGTGATCCCTGACTGAAGAGTCTGGATCTAGATCCAGTTTTGTGCATAGTGGTAAGATAAACTATATCTAGATGTAGGTTACTTGTAGATTAAGGTTTCCACTATTTCTGGGGTACCAAAAGTTCATAAAGCTGTGGAAAATCCCCCATTGAGACCCATAGTTACATCAGAGGGCTCAGTCACTGCACCTTTGGCTAGATGTAAAACTGAAGGCCCTGTCATTAGGAGGGCAGGGTACCGTTAAAGATTCCTGGGATTTGTTGCGAAATATAACACAAGACATTTATGATGAAAAGATTATTTTTATTACTATTGACATAGTGGATTTGTTTTCATCTATACCACATGATGAAGGGATGATGTGGTTTGAAGAAGCTCTTATAAAATATGGTAGTTTTAATAATAATGATTTTTTATCTTATTTTAACATTGATGGATTTAGTGCTAAATAATAATTTTATTCACTATGAAGGAGAGTTTTTTAAGCAAATTCAGGGTGTAGGGATGGGGGCAAGATGTGCCCCCACCTATGTTAATATTATTTTATCAGCATGGGAGGATAAATATATTATTAATTCAAAATATGCTCACAATTGGAAGCTTTATGAGTGCTTTCTGGACGATATGCATTTATGGATTGGTCCAGAAGATGAATTTTTTAAATATATTTCAGAATCCACTGAATTTTTAAAATTTACTTATAAAAAGGATAGGAATTTCTTAAATTATTTGGATATCACGATAGGTAAGGGTGATATCTTTTATTCAAAGATTTTTAGAAAGGAAACATTCTCCAATTCGTATTTGGCATTTAATAGTGCACACCCCTACCATCAGAAAAAAGGTATAATAAAGGGGCAATATGTGAGAAGAAGCCGTATGACAACTAGAGAGAGTGACTTTGATGAGGAGTGTATTATTTTGTACAATATGTTTATAGATAGAGGCTACCCCAATGACCTCATAGAAATGATAGAGAGGGAGGTCAGGGGAGCAAGACATGATAAATTTAAACCTATTTTAGGGGTGAAGAGAGATTTGAATGAGACAAAGCTCAATAAGAATTTTTATGAAGGCGCAGGTAATTTTGTAGTGGATTACAATGGTAGTGCACCCAAAATTAAGAAGATTCTGGAAGAAGAATGGAATAGGTTTGGACAGATTTCAGACCTTAAAAATATATTTGAAGAACCTTTGAAATGTACATATAGAAGGGGCAAAAGTTTAAAGACCATATTAGAAGGTAGATATGATATGAAAAAAGTTAGAGAAGGAAAAATAGGAACATTCAAATGTGGAAGATGTTCCCAATGCCCCTATATCTGTACAAAGGACACCATCTTTATAGCTAGTAGGGATAGGTTGATACAGAGTAGACATTTTGCTAATTGTGATACCTCCGGGATTGTATATTTAGGGTTGTGTGGTCATTGTGATGCATTTTGTATAGGAAAATCGGAAAGAAAGTTAAAAAAATAGAATATATGAGCATTACTATGAGATTAAAATAAAATGTACCAATAATGCTTTATATAGACACAAATTAAGTTGCCATGAAGCAAAATTTAGTTTTTTTTGTACTGGAAGTGGTGGAAAAAGATGTAAGGGGTGGCCCATGGGAAACTTCAATTGAATATAAAGAATTATTGTGGCAACTTTTTTTGGATGCTAATAAAGTCCCAGGGCTAAATGATGCCATCTCTTTGGCACCTGTGCTAAAGCTGAGATCAGCAAAGCTTTAGATTTTTAAATATTAGTCTATCTATATATGTAGGTGAAAATAGTTCATTCCAATAATAGGTATATGTTTGAAATGTTCAATATTTATGACTTATTTAGTTTTATGAAGTTTCAACAGTGGATGGTGTTAGTATTATTTAGTACTATTTAATTTATTAATGAATACATCTGATAGTTATAACTATTAAATTATTGCTGTTTTAAGTTAGAGAATTAAGCATTTGATGCGTTTTTTAAAATGTACTTAATTTATTTGCTGAATGCATTATAGGTTTTAGCCCTTTAAATGTATAGGACTGTTTTTTTGTCTTAATTAAATGTCTTAATTAATTTGAACTGTATAAATTGGGTGTGTTTTAGGTATGCATTTGTCTCCATCTGATGAAGTTCTTCGAAACGAAAATGCAGTGTGTGTTGAAATGCGTTAATGTGATGTGTTTTACTGGTGGACTGAAGAGACACTTTATGTATTTTCCCTTTTGATGGACTGAAGAGTCGTTGTTCATTAAAGCATAGTGTGCTGTTAAGGAATTGTGCCTTCTTCGATCTGTTCTGGTTTTAGTACTGTTTGGTTGGTTTTCGGAACAGTGATTCTTTTTTGTTTTTATATCTAGATGTAGTTTTCACACTCCTGTAAACCTCTAGTTCTTTCTCCAGCAGTAAGGCAACATTCTACATGTTAAGAGCTAATTTCTTTACCAAGTTTTCATCTGACTCATTCCATTCTGCTTCTGTCAGTCACCTGAATGACATTAAATTTCACCTCCACCTTTCACTTTACATGTGTGAGCCTCTTTCCCTGATGGCTACATGGATTACCCAGTGGTCAAGCATGCAGTCATGTACTCCATCGCCCTGTTTGGCTTGAGGGGTGTGTTCCAGTATCCCCTTGGGGGGAAAAAGGGTCTTAATTTTGACAAAGCAGTCAAGAAGGAATCAAACTTATGGATCACATACTTCTCTTCTCTTACAGTTTGCTAAGGATGACCCTACCAGGAACATATTTTAGATGACACAACACAAGTGATCCCCCCCGTATGATAAAATCATGGTCCCACGAGGGGGAATTATATCCAAGTGGAACCACCTTACTTCCTATTCAATACAGATGCCTGGCACACAAAACCTGAGTTTTCAGTACTTATGTAGCTCATTACTAAATATATACTACAACATACTGACAATTTTTATAAAAATATAATCCTCCTCCTCCTCTGATGTTATGAAGCTGTTAGTTTAAGAAACATGAGAAGTAAATATGTTTAAAAGTAAAATGGAGTGTACATACTGAAAACCTGGATAATTATTCAAAGCCAAAAAGTTAGCTGCCATTGTCCTCACATGTATAGGCATAAATTGGATATGGATAATAAACTGACTGCAGTAAAATCTGCTGTACTGCATTGCTAAATTAAGACATTATAAGCATACTAGCAGACTACAGCACCAGGGAAAATATTTTTTATCAATATCAGCTTTACAAAGAAAAGCCTTAGAATGGACAAGGAAGGGCATTACGGAGATCAGAATTAAGAGAATTAATTCACAGCCAAACTTTACATAAGAGACACTACAATGAAATTAAATATCTCAACTTCTTTGATCAAGAATTCCAGCCAAGAAAGGTTATGTAATGCACAGATAAGCTTATCAATACCCATACTTATAGCAACATGGTAAGATGAAATACTTTGGTGTATGGACAGAAAAGGATTCTGTTATGCCAGTTGTGATTATATGGGAAGAAACTAAACTAAAGAAATAAATAAAATGATATGCTAGAAGCTCACAATTATGGATATGTATAGTAAGATACAAGTAGTGAAATTATTTTTAGTCCCCCCCTTAGTCTTATTTACAGGTCAGGCATATTTGTTATTAACCAGAAGAAAGCTATGAATAAAATTAAGAGCTGAAGGAATTTATTTGGGAGAAAGAGGAAAGAGTTTAGGGGAATAAGCAGATTTCCCCCATAGAACAAGATAGTTTTGGTTACCTGATTTAAAGGGGGCACGTTACAGCTGCAGAGTTAATGCTTGTATATATAACTTAAGCAGAAGATTATAAATCAAAGTGGAAAAGGATGAAGATGAAGAAACTGGAAGAAGTTTAAAAACAGAGACTAGGATTTTGGATGCAAGTCTTTAAGGAAAATAATTATACGGAATATTACATATTTTAAATAGAAGACAGTATTCTAAGAACTAAACCGATCTGGGAATGGAGAAAGGAGATTTTACCAATAGGCAAGTCTAACAGCACTGGTGTAGAAAACGGGCAAAACGGGGCAGGAAATTAGCAAAGTAACCAAGGTATTTGGAGCAAATAGCTCGTGTGGGAAGGGTAATAGAGTGGGATGAGGCTAAACAAATTTGGACTGCAGGTGAGAGACTGCCTTCCCTATCAGGGATTGGTTAACAAGGACAGGGGAGTAGCAAATGAAAGACCAGCCTTGAGAGAGTTTGTCAAGTTTCTAACAGAAGCTGCTATTAAATAAGGAATAATTAGAAGGGTGCATAAATATTGTATGATAACTATAAGAATTGGTCTGAGGTTAGAAAAGACCTTAAACTGCCTTTCCATTTTCTTTTCCCGAAGGAACAATTGGAAAAAATTTGTAAAGCCCCAAAGTATGCAAAGTCCAGAAGATTTAGTATTTTTGCATGAGAGTATCTGCATAGGTGTTTTATACCAAAAGTAGATTTTCAGAAGATTTGCCTGGTAGAATTTCAGAGGATTTATCCTCATACAGACAGTAAATGCTGGGGGTGCAGTAGGAAACAGGTAAATTAGGAACATGTTTTTTGGGAATGTAATGAGTTAGAAGATTTTAAAAATTCCCTATAGAGTATTTAAACACAAATGTTGGAGGAAAAAATGGCTGCATCGAAGATGTCTATTCTTTTGAGTTGAGACAGATCATCTGAATTGCCTAGAATATCAATGTCCAAGTTTAATGTTACTGGCTAACAAAATTTTACTAAAAAATGGAAAGAGATATCTAAACCCACTACAATTGAAATGCTGAATATTGTAAAGAAGATAAAAGAACTGGAGGTTGGAGCTTTAGGAAACAAATTCCTTAGAAATAAATGGAATTTGTGGTTAAAATATAGATGCAGAATAATGTTCAGGACAGGCAGTGAGGTTGAAGGGAAGGTAGGAATTGATCAACTTTTTAACAATTTTCATTCACTATGAAGCAACAACAATGCAAACTTACTGCACTTCCCTATTATGAAATTATACCCATGTTATAAATGAAAATGTGATGATTTAATAAAGATGTTAAAAAAAAAATAGAATACGATGGCCCACCAGGCACTCTAAATGTCTGGAAGATTCCCAAGACGTTTAACGCTACAAGTTAACAAGCTTCATCCTGTAGCCTTGTCTTAAATTCCCCTCAATTCCCACTTGCAAATTATGCAACTTGGAGCAACTCACATAACCAAACTAAGTTGCTGGTTCATCCCTGAAAAGGAACACTTAATTCCATGGGCTTACCTAGTTAACAAATAAAATAAGAACAGGAACAGCACTCAATAAACAACAAATTTATTGCAAATTCATTCTTTACCATAAAGACTAGAAAGGCAGACTAGTTTTGCCAAAATCTTCTTCAGTGTTGGAAAATTCATTTAACTGACTAATAATCACATAACCAGAAGGTCAGCTGATGCAATTAAACAGACATACAACAAATATTGTTACCACAAATGCATAGAGTAAAAATAAACAAAATGTACATCATAAGAAATTCATAAATCATTACTTAGCGGCATAACAGGGAAATGGTAAAAAATGTATGCATGTAATGAAACGTATGTGGAAAAATACTGCAACATATTTTGTATTCTGTATTTAAAGGGTTAAGCAAATGTTCACTGCGTGCAAACTGAAATGTTCTGGAAAATGTTGATCACTGAGGAATGCAGAAGTTAATCTTAAACTGCTGATAAGAAAGTTAATGGTGCAAGAATAACTGTGGTACTGGCTGGTAAAAACAAGTAATCAAACTATCAATTTTAATGAAAGTCCTCTGTGCTACGTGTATGTACGTGCAGGAGGGTCTATATAAGGAGAACTTAAAGTACAAGTAGCCAGACTGCTGGCATACTACTATCATGTAGCAGGTCTCCATGCATGTAAAATAAAGCTGTTTTACTTGCTTACAAGAACTTGTGTGATTCTTCCAGAATATGTTAGAAGAGTAAAATCTTTCGACATAACTGGCCCAAAGTGGGCTGCCTGCACCGCCACAATCGAACAAAGAGAGGCTGAAAACCTGCAGGTGGAGAGAGATCAGGCTCTCCTCGAACAAAGACCTCCGACTGAAACAGGTGAAATTAGAGGCCAGTCACTCTTTCCAGATTCAATCCGTGAGGTGGCAGCGAAACAGGGCGGAGGAATCACAAAGGTAAGCAAAACACTATTTTTTTGTTGCTTCTGATTGGAATTTTTGTCTAAATTTTAAGGGACTTGTCAAGGGAGAAATTTAATTTTCTCAAAGTATAAGGAGTATATGTGAATAAATTCCATATACAAGAGATCTCAGGAACAGGAATAGTTTCTCTTAAGAGAAATGGGAACAGGAACCAGTTGCGTCAAAGGTGACGACAATCTGAAGATGAAAAGTTTATGTTTGATTTACACCCAAAGAATGTAAAGTATTTAGATAAATGGAAAAAAGATCATGGGTTTAGTGGATGTTTAAATAAGTCAGAATGTCAAAATCTAGTAAGATTACTGTGCAAACAGGCAGAAAATAAGACAAGGAATCAAAAGAATGTGGGGTTTCCCCAGGCACAGAAATGGCTGGAGGAAGCAAATAAAAGAAATAGGGAACAAAATTTGAAAAAAGGGTGTGGTAATTCAAGTGAAAAAGATGTGTACTTTGTTCAAAAGGAAGATAATGAAACTTCCATAGTCAGTCGTAGTCACCAGAATCCTCGGCCCCTCCATCCAGTATCCAGACCCTGCACAGGTTATTGAGGTGCCCCGACCAGGACCCACCGCAATACCAGGCTTGTGGGTGGCCCCCCCAAGTATTATATTACAGAGAGCCTGCCAACACTCTTGACTTACATGGCGGAAGTATTAGGAGAGAAGGGCACTGGAAAATTAAGGAAAAGGTAGATCAGGAAGGAGAGGAATACCCACTGATAGAAGTGGCAAATCCTCAAGCAGGCAGAAGGCGAGGGTCCTACCATATTGGTCTACCGACCGTGGACCCGTGATGACATCCGAAAGCGGTAGAGGGATTCCCCATCCAAAAGTAGATATCGTAAATTCCATTACAGGCGTAGGGGCATGAGAATGAGTTATAGATTAAGCTGTAGAATTTGAACAAGTAATAAGGCAAATCCTAGGACCTGATTGGCACCTTATTTGCGGAACTTGGGACCCCCTGCTACCAGAGGAAGGAGCCTTGCCGTTTAACTCCGTGTGTAGAACCAGAATAAAGACTCTCCTAGATAAAATAGTAGAACATGGAAAGCCCAAAGCAGATTGGACTTGCATTAATCAATCGTTCAATCAGATGGCAAACCAGACAATTATCTACATCGTCTCACACAATGTTTTGATGCTCATAGTGGGTTGATTAAGGCAGAAAATCAGGAAAATGACTCGCCCTATGAACAGCAATTAAAAAATGCATTCCTAAAGGGCTGCAAGACAGCCATTGGTAACTTTATACAAAAGCATATGATCACACACAGGACAGCGCGTCTACAGCCCCTTATGGATTATGCTAGACATGCTGAGAAATACCTGAAGGAAAAAAAAGATAAAAAAGCCCAGACTTTTACAGTTAGTGAAGATGGAAAGTACAGTTTTGTACCTACCATAAATGTAGATGTTAGAGGATACACATTGCTGCAGTCCTGACTATTGGGTAGTCCGCTGTCCAGTCGGCCCGAATACCAGAGTATATGGCTGACGTCGGTCAGGGCGCATTAGACTGACGTCAGTACGTCAGGGTACTAATGCGCATGACCGACGTCATATCCTCAGTCTTTTCTTGCCCCAGATGTCAGAAGACCCTAAAAAGACAAGGCCCAAAATACCTGCACCAAAAATATGTACAATATATACAAAATATATACAAAATATCAGCAGATAACCTCACCTACACAACCACCCTAAACACAGAGGGAAGGAGGGAGGGTAAATTGGACTGCAGCAAAGTGTATCCTCGAACATCTACATTTATGATAGGTACAAAACTGTACTATGTTCTTCGTTCCACATTGCTGCAGTCCTGACTATTGGGTAGAATCCCAAAGCAGAGGTAAGGAGGCTGGCAAATCATAAAGAAGTAGGAGCTGACAACATGCCTTGCAAAACAGCTGTGGCAAAACCAGCCCTAGACTTAGAGTAGATAGGAAGGTGATAATGCTTAGAGAAAGTATGTACTGAACTCCAAGTAGCTGCCTCCAAAATATCCTTAATTGCCACCCCCCTTAGAAATGCTGTTGAAGTGGCAGTAGCCCTAGTGGAATGAGGCCTAATCCCAGCTGGAATCTCCTTGCCATGATGGGAATAACAAAATGCAATGCAAAACCCAATCCACCTAGAAATAGTTTGTTTTGACACAGGCTTGCCCTGTGAACTCAAAGCAAAAGAAACAAACAACTGCTGAGACTGTCTAAAATCCTTAGTCTTGCTTAAATAATAACGCAATTGCCTGTGTACATCTAAAGTGTGCAAAATCTTTTCCCCTTTATTTTGGGGGTCTGCATAAAAAGTAGGCAAATGAATGGTTTGGTTTAAAGCCACACTAGAAACCACCTTAGGCATAAAGGAAGGATTAGTACGTAATGATACCCTATCCTTATGGAAAATCAAAAAGGGCTCTACTGCCATAAGGGCCTGCAACTCAGACACCCTTCTTGCAGAAGTAATAGCCAACAGAAAAGCAGTCTTCCATGACAAGTATTTCAATTCAGCAGTAGCAGGCTCAAAAGGTTGTAGAGTAAGTTTTTCCAACACAAAATTGAGATCCCAAGCAGGAGTAGGAGCTCTCGTGGGGTCTTATATTCTTTGCCCCTCTAAGAAATTGCTTGAACAAAGGATGCGAAAACAATGGTGGGTCACAATCATAGTGAGCTGAAATTGCTGCAGCATGAATCTTAATGGAAGAGAAGGACAAACCTTTGTCCAATAACTCAGTAAGATATTGAAGAGCCACACTCAAATTAGGCTCAGAAATCTCCAAATTCTTTGCTGTACTCCAAAATAAAAATCTCTTCCATTTTCTGCGTACACTTTCCTTGTACTAGGTCTTCTAGCTTCCATAATCACATTTAAAACTTGTTGAGGAAGTTGAGACCTGCTGTGTTTCAACACAGAATATGCCAGGCTGTTAGATGAAGAGAGTGAAGCTTGACATTGAGCAGATGACCGTCCTTCTGAGATAACAGATGAGGAATCAAAGGTAAAGGCCATGGAGGCTTCCTTACCAGACTCCTTAGTAGTGGGTACCAATGTTGCGAGGCCAATCTGGAGCTATCAAAATCATCCTTGGCTTGTCTTGTCTGACTTTTAATAGCACCTTTGGAAGAAGAGGCAGAGGTGGAAAGGCATACACATGAAGGTTTTCCAACTGAAAGACAGAGCATCCACTTTCCAAGCTGTGTGATGAAACCCCTTTGTGCAAAACTTTGGCAGCTGGTGGTTTAGTGGAGAAGCGAACAGATCTATGTCTGGAGTTCCCCATGACACTGTCAATTTCTGAAATACATGAAGATCCAGTTTCCACTCGTGGGGATCCATGATTTGTCTGCTTAACACATCTGCTAAGGAGTTCTGTGCTCCCGGCAGAAAGCTTGCCTGAAGAGTTAGTTGCAAGCTTAGCGCAGTCTCCCATAAAATCATTGCTTGCCTGCATAGAGGAGAAGAATGTGTTCCCCTTGCTTGTTGATGTACCACATGACAGTTGTGTTGTCTGTTAGAATCAACACCTGCCCTGGAAGAAGTAACTCCTTGAAAGCCATTAATGCAAACTGGACTGCTAACATCTCCTTCATGTTGATATGTAGATGCTGTAGTCTGGCAGGCCACTTGTCTTGTATCCAGTTTCCATTCAGATGAGCTCCCCAAGCAATGTCCGAGGCATCTGTCGTTAAAATCTGACTCGCCTCTGGCCGGGTCACAGAGAGTCCCTTGTTTAGGTGACATTCCTGAGCCCACCACAAAAATTCTTTTTGAAGGCAAGGTATTATTTGAATGACAGTGTCCAAATCCTGGCAGTGCTGTGTCCATACATTTTGAGATACCATTGTAGCTTCCTCATATGCAGTTTGGCATTGGGAAGCACCAGAATACAAGATGCCATGAACCCTAATGCTTGAAGGACTGTCCTTGCAGTCAGCACGGACTGATGAGATAGTTGATGGAAGTAAAGTGATAGACTCTTTTGTTTGTCCGGGGTTAAAAGGCCATCTGGGCTGCTGTATTCAGTCTCACACCCAGAAAGCACATGTCTTGAGAGGGTACTAGACTGGACTTTATTTCGTTCACAGAATACCCTAGGCATCTTAGCACTGCTATAACATATTCAGATGCTGTAGAAGGTCTTCCTTTTCTTGAGCCAGAATCAGGCAGTCGTCCAAGTAAGGATAGATTTGAATTCCTTTTAGCCTGAAGTAAGCTATCACTGGAGCCAGAACCTTTGTGAATACTCTGGGCGCAGTAGATAAGCCAAAGGGCAATGCAGAGAACTGATAATGAGAATTTCCAGCTCGAAAACGCAGATATTTCCTGCAACTCAGTCTTATAGGCACATGAAGGTAAGCTTCCTTGAGATCCAAAGTTACCATCCAGTGATCTTTGCCCAGCAGAGGTAAAAGCTGTTGTAACGTCAACATCTTGAACTTGGGAATGTCCAGATAAGTGTTGAGGATAGATAAATCCAAAATTGGTCTCCACGTGTTCCCCTTCTTTGGTACTAGGAACAGGCGAGAATAAAATCCTAGGCCCCTTTCTGATACAGGGACTGGCTGAATGGCCCCTATTTGGAGTAACTAAGAAATTTGCTTGTGAGCCTCTTTCCTTTGTGGAGGAGGAACGTCTGGCATGCCTTTGAAAGGGGCAATGTATGGAAATAAAACCTGTAACCGTGGTGAATGATATCCAACACCCATCTGTCTTGAGTAATTAAATCCCAATTTTCCTTGAAAAGAGACAGTCTTCCTCCCAAAGGAGCTGCCAGGCGAGAATCTACTGGCAGCTGAAGAGGCAGGTCATTGGGTCTGTTTACAAAGGACTGACCCCTGCCCTCACCAGAAGTCTGAGCAGGTGAACTCCCTGTTCTAGGCCTAAAGAACCTTGAGCTCTGCCCCTACCACGTCTAGACCTACCCCTAGACTGGGAATCATAAGCAGGATATGTCCATCCCTTAGTAGGCCAATTTCTACTAAACTTGGTGGCTGCACCTGCAAAAATCTTTAACAGTTTGCATAGACTTAGCTTTGTCCTCCATTTTCTTTAAAACTGCTTCCACAGGCGAACCAAACAACACATCAGACTGTAAAGGAGCATCCAAAATCCTTGACTTAACATGCTCAGCTAAATTCTGATCCCTCAACCAGGCATGCCTGCGAAGAACAGAACTAGTGGCAGCCACCCTCGAGGAGGCCTGTACAGCATCAAAACCACATTGCAAAGAATGCTTACCCACTTGCTCAGACACATGAACTAAATCCAGCAACTCTTTACACTCAATACTTTCCTCCAAAGCATCCACCTTAGATTTCAGTTGTGAAAGGAGATAATTTTGATATTTAAGCATGTGAAACTGACAATTCAACGCCCTCATGGCTAAAGTGGAAGAAGTATACACTTTCTTTCCCCATCTATCCAAAGCCCTTGCCTCTATCAGTGGGAACAGGGTTTTTAACCACAGAGGCCTTAACACCTTTAGGTCCCTGAGAAACAGTTTCCGGGTCTGCCCTAGGACTCTTAAAAAGATACTTATGAGCTTCAGGCACCCTATAGTACCTATCAGGTTTAACAGGAGCAGGAGGCAAAGAATCAGGGTTCAGGGAAGCCTCTGCAAAAACATCTTCCACCACATTCAACACAGGAGGTATAGCTAAGGGCCTATGCTGGGGCAAAACAAGAATTCCCTAAGCCTTTTCCTGGAATCAGAGTAATCCTGGCCTTCCCATTTAAAGTGCTCCCTCA
The DNA here is from genome assembly GCF_019279795.1 of Protopterus annectens. Classification (NCBI taxonomy): domain Eukaryota; kingdom Metazoa; phylum Chordata; order Ceratodontiformes; family Protopteridae; genus Protopterus; species Protopterus annectens. The sequence goes on from NC_056744.1 coordinate 729,362,007, forward strand.
TGGAATGCAGAGTCTCTGAAAATGAGAAATCCTCAGGAGGAGAAGCTGTAGGAGTGGAATCATCCACATCAGAATCAGAATAAGGAGGATACTCCTGCAAATCTTCCAGAAGACTCAGAAGCCTCTGAACACTGTTCAAAACTACCAAACTCTGGTTCCACCCTAGGCCTCTTATCAGGAGGGGGCATAGAACCTCTAATCATAGTAATCAAATCTTCTGCCATTTTAAGCATATGTTTCTTAGGCACAGAACCTGAAATGCTAGGAGAAGCCCCCACTGAAGCTGAACTTGGCCTACCTCTCAAAGAAGTTTTGGCAACAGAAGGAGAGGCTCTAACTACCTTGGGAAGAGAGGGAAGAACAGTTACCTGAGAAGCCCCCTCAGCCTGGCCTACCTCCTGAGAAGGCACATCCTGTAACAGTAAAGTCTCTGCCTGAGACTCCATAGAAACTCCTGGCAAAACCTCTGGCTCCACTGAGCCTTCTAAAGAACCGACGTCTGGGACTGCGGTTCATCAACCCTAGGCTTCGCTGTTTTGTCCTTGCGCTTCTTGGACCAGCGGGCGTCGGAGCATCCGATGGCATTTTATAATTGCAACGGTTCCCAAACACTAACCTAGCACAGTCTAACCGTCTCTTAATAGTGCGTTTGTTAAACCTAGCACAAGGGCGGCATCCAACAACGTCGTGCTCAGGCCCTAAACAAGGTATACACAAGGTATGGTAATCCCTATGAGGTATCTGTTTCCCACAAGAAATACAGTTATTCACTTTTCTGACATCCGGTTAAATACTGAGGCAAGAAAAACAAAATGTTCCAGCGGTACTTAGCCAACTCTGATTCGGTCTGAAACTCCGGTTTCGGAAATATTTCAGAACGCCAACCTGCACTCGCAAAACTGCTTCTGCATCGGACCATGCGGCAAAAAAGACTGAGGATATGACGTCGGTCATGCGCATTAGTACCCTGACGTACTGACGTCAGTCTAATGCGCCCTGACCGACGTCAGCCATATACTCTGGTATTCGGGCCGACTGGACAGCGGACTACCCAATAGTCAGGACTGCAGCAATGTGGAACGAAGAACATCTTTAATGTTAGTTCAAGGTTCCGCAAATCGCGGAAGAGGGCGTGGCAGGGGAAGAGGACGGGGAGGCATAAGTCATTCTGAGGATTTCGAGGGTAGGCAAAAGAGGGAATGTTTTAGTAGCGAGAAGGGACATTTCGCCAGAGATTGCAGAGGACCGGAGAAACCGATGGTTGCTTCCGGTGGTACCGCATGACTATATGACGGTCAAAAAGACGTAGATGGAGAGTATGAGGAAGAAGAAGAGAGTGAGAATGGGGAATTGGGTACAAGTGAAGACGATGGGTGGGGACAGGAAATGGCAGAAAATGAGAAATATCAAATGGTAAATCTAACAGCACTAGCATCAACTATGCAATTGGAATCCCAACCAGTGATCACATTGCAAGTTGAGGGCCGAGACATAGAATTTCTTTGTGACTCAGGGGCTTCACGAACGTTAGTCAGAAGTACTGCCATATCATCCGATGTTACCTCGGATGAATATGTGCTTGTAAAAGCAGCAAATGGTCGTATTTACAAAGAGCCATTGTCCAAACCTCTGTGGTTTACCGACCCAGAGGCGAACCAAACCATATGGTTCCGGTAATAATTTCAAAATCTGCCCAGTACATTTACTAGGAAGAGATTTAATGCAAGTGTTCGGCATAGCAGCCGTCCCAACCTCCACTGGGATGGTGGCAAGGAGAATTGAACCAAATAGTGCAATGCTATTAGAGGGCAGGGAGATCTACATTACTGGTATAGTAATGATTTGATAGACAGGCCCCCAGAGTGTAGTGATGGATCTTACAAATTTGGCATTAAGCAAATACGGCATAACAAATCCGAAGGTGTCAGAACCATTACATTGCACAATGTATTACAGAAGATGTGCCGGACCTGATTTAGAATACGAAAAGAAATTTCTTAGTTTTAGTCACCAAACTAGTATTGCATAGCCTTTTTTGGGACACACTAGGTAATTCTGCAGTCACATGTAGCCTTACAAGGGATATGCAGCTGCTGTATAAGAATGAATTAACCACACATATTTCAGTCACAGAGGGTGAAGGAATGTCATGGTACCTCGTGGGTAAGAAAATAACTGAATGGGTAGGATGGACACCAGAACAGTTGGCAGGTAAAGGCGTTCAGGTTCAAAAACTTAACTGGGTTACACAAGCCAGACCGACCGTGCACCTCTGGGAAGACGAACCGATACAATCCCCTGGGACATTATGACTATGTCTCCTTACTCCCATGGAGGAATCTTAATTGCAGACAATTCCAAACTCATTATGGTCGCAGGGTCAGCACGATATCGGACTGATTAGAATGGCAGGACAGGTAAAGATTACACCCAAGTCAGAATTTAGACCTCATAAACGGCATTATCCCTTGAGCAGAAAGGCAGAGGAGGGCATTTTACCAGTAATCACAGCACTTTTGAAAGCTGGAGTATTAATTCTGTGCACAGACTCACCGTGTAATACGCCCTTATTTCCAGTAAAAAAAAACGGATGGGACATGGAGGATGGTACAAGATTTACAGGCAATAAATGCCGCGGTGGTACCTCGGGCCCCCATAGTCCCGGATCCGTCTATTCTGCTGAACGATATCCTTCCTATGGATAACTACTTTTCTGTAATTGATATCAGTAATGCCTTTTTTCTCTATTCCCTTGCAGGAAGATAGTAGATTTTGGTTTGCATTTACATTTATGGGTAAGTGTTATACCTATACCAGGTTATCACAGGGATACTGCGAAAGTCCGACCATCTTCTCACAAGAGATGTCCACCAATTTGGCTCAGTTCCAACCCGCCCAAGGGTGCCACCTACTGCTGTACGTGGATGATATCCTCCTGGCCGCGACTACGAAAGAACTCTGTAAGTCAGAGACTATTCGACTACTACACTTTCTGGCACACGAAGGACATAAGGTAAATAAGTCTAAGTTACAATTTTGTAAATTAGAAGTATGTTACCTGGGTTATACTATCTCTGGGAAGGGCAGGCGATTAGATGACAGTAAAAAGAATGCTATTTTACAAGCCCCCATGCCAACTACAAAAAAAAAAAAAAGAAATGATGTCCTTTTTAGGTATTACGAACTTCTGTCGTAGTTGGATTTCCAACTATGCCGAAGAAGTGCACCCACTATCAGACTTAATTTTTGCAATACCGATGGTGGCAAAAGATTTGCTGCACTGGACAGACAAGGCAGTACAGGCATTCACTAGAATCAAGCAACTGATAGCTGGGTCAGCAACATTGGGGTTTCCAGATTACAGTAAGACCTTTATACAGACTGTAGATTGCAAGCAGGGATTTATGACATCTGTTTTAATGCAAATGTATGGAGATAAGTTAAGACCATTGGCATTTTACTCTAGTAAATTAGACTCAGTAGCACGAGCATTACCATACTGTGTGCAAGCAGTAATTTCAGCCGCTTTGGCAGTACAAGCGTCTGCCACGTTGGTATTGTTCCATGATCTTAAGTTAAAAGTCCCGCACTCTGTAGCAGTCATCCTTCTGCAGGACAAGTTAACATTTCTGTCACCTAGCAGACATTTATCTTGTATGACTACACTGTTATCACAGCCACACAACAATTGAGAGATGCACTACCTTAAATCCAGCGACATTGCTACCTGTTGCTGAAGACGGTGCTTAGATCTCATACATTCTAAAGTTCTACCAAGACCGGATCTTAAAGATAAACCCTTACTACATGCGGACTGGACACTGTTTGTAGATGGGTCAGCACGCAAAACAGAAACAGGCACCACGCAGGTAGGGTATGCAGTTACTACTGCAACTCAGATAATAGAGGCAAGACCACTCCCCGGGAACTTATCCGCTCAAGCAGCGGAACTGATTGCTGTGACAAGGGCATGTCTCCTTTCAGGACAGGAATGTCACCATCTATACGGATAGTCAATATGCCTTCTCTACGGTACATGTGTTTGCTCAGCAATGGAAAAATAGGGGGATGGTTACAACCTCGGGGAAAGACATCATGCACAAAGAACTAATCCTTGAATTACTACAAGCCGTCCAACGGCCACGGGATTTGGCCATCTGTAAATGCGCTGCTCATACCCGTGCTAAGGACCCGGTATCACTTGGTAATGCCCTAGCAGACAAAGCAGCCAAAGAGGCAGCTATGTCCAGTACCTTTTCACTTGAAACCACACCTACAGAATTACAACCAACAGATAAGTTTGATTTGCAAACCTTACAAGTCATGCAGGAACTTAGCACAGTACAGGAAAAACAACGCTGGACTAGGTATGGTGTTAGACAGAACAAAGGAATCTATGTGGGACGGATAATAAATATGTTTTGCCTACTAATCTTTTCAGATGCAGCACTAGTTGTGCATGGCCCTTCCCATCTGGGCCCTGCAGCTATGGTTAGAATTATCCACCTTACCTTTTGGACCAAGGGTTTCATTGCATATGCAAAGCGTTTTTGTCTATCCTGCATAGTATGTGCTAAATACCACGGGGAGGGTCAGAGTTGCTCGGCATAATTTCCAACACCCCTATCCTTTTCATACAATATGTATGGACTTCATCGAATTGACCCGGCACAACTAAAGAAGTTTGTGTTAGTAATAGTAGATGCATTTACTAAGTGGGTTGAGGCTTTTCCGGTGACACATCCGGATGCTCAATCAGTGGCTAAAATTTTGGTCAATCACATCGTCCCGCACTTTGGACTTCCTACACGCATCTACTCTGACAACGGCACGCATTTTGTCAATCAGATCATTCAGAAACTGTCTACAGTTTTCCAAATTGAATTGAAACACCATTGTGCCTACCACCCACAGTCAGCAGGGTTGGTGGAACGCCATAACGGCATTCTTATAGGTTCATACTAGGCTATCTGCCCGAGGGCATTTATAAGCCTAGCCCATTGTTTTGTGGCTTACGCCACCCCTTTAGTATGGGGAACTATACCCATTATTTTGCTGTGCCTCTGTCGAGCAGTGACACTGAGGTAATTCCTGGGGTATATCTGCGATCTCCCATCCATTGGTCAAGATTTCTCTTGAACAAGGCCAGCGAGGTGCTCTGCCTCACATGTACCGGGATTTTGTTCCACAGCATAGGGAGTCTTTGGGTGATGAATCTATCCCTCCAGCACGTCCTATTAATAGCTGTGTCGAGGTTTAAGTCTCCGCCCTTGTGGCTCTGATGGATCTAGATTTTTTGAGGTGAAGCATATTCATCAAATCTGGGTTTGACATGGCCTTGTATGTTAGGCAAAGGTCACCTCTGAGCAAGCGTGCGACTGAATAGAGCTGGAGTTCTTTCAGTCGGGCAGCATAGGACAGATGTTTGAGACCCTTTATCCTTTTGGTGAGGAACTTTTGTGGCCTCTCCAGCTGCTGCAAGTGTCGGGTCAGATACATTCGAATGGGGCATTGTACTCAATCATTGGTCTGATGAGTGATGAGTAAAGGGAGACTATGACCTCCCTTGATCTAGATGAGAATCCCTTCATGATAAGGTAGGCAATGTAGAAGGACTTCCTAACTACTTTAGCTACATGGGTGTCGAATGACAGACTACTATCAACCTGGGTCCCCAGGTCCCTGATAACTTCTTCTGTGCTCAGTGGATTGCCACCTATTTGGTAGCTAGGGGTAACCTTGTTTTCCTGAAGGGTATGACTATGCATTTTTTGGCATTTAACTTTAGGCCGTGGCCCTGGCACCAGTTATCCGTTTCTGTGAGACCCTTCTGAAGGATATCTGTGTCAGATGTGTTTTCTACTATGGCCCAGTTTGCAGTCATCTGCAAACTTTGTCAGCCATAACCCTCCTGTTTGCTTGTACTTGGAAAAGTAGATGCCAAACAAGAGTGGGCCCAGGACTGAGCCCTGTGGGACACCACTTGTGACAGGCTTTGAGTCTGACATGGCCAGCAACTCTGACCCTGTGGGTTCTGTCACTCAGCCAGTTTGCAACCCATCTTGTGATGTATGGGTTAACATTTAAGCTGATGAGTTTTTCAATGATACCCGAGTGGGGTATTGTATCGAAGGCCTTAGCCAGATAGAGGTAGGCTGTATGGACTGCCTTTCCCTCATCAATGGCTTTGGTGACTGTTTCGAAAAAGTCAACCAAGTTTAAAAGGCATGATCTGCCTTTGACAAAGCCAAACTGGGTTGGATCCAAAGTCTGCAAATTCCCTATGTCTTTATTTATGAGGTCCATTATGATCCTCTCCATGGCTTTGCAGATAAGGCTGGTCAAGCTAATGGGCCGGTAATTTCCAGGGTGTGTGGAGGCACCGCCTTTGTGAAGTGGGACCACAGTTGCAGTGCGCCACTCCCTGGGTACGTATCCAGAGGTAAGACTTTGATTAAACAGCTGTCCTAGCTGTGGGTTTAATTCCTCATTGAGTTCATGGAGCACACAGCCAGGGACACCATCGGGTCCCATGGATGCTGTGTTTTTTGCTTTGGAGAGCAGTTCTCACTTGGCTGGAGATGTTTGGGGGCTGCACTCATTTGGTATAGATATCTGTCCTTTTGAAGAGAAGGAGGGCAGAAGTTTGCACTGAACCTGTCAGCCAGTATGTTGGCAATGTCTGTAGGATCAGTAATCTTCACATCATTTTGAACTAGTTCTGAGCATATCTGGGAGTTTCCTCCTAGGTTTCTAACATAGCTAAAGAAGGCCTTATGATTGTCTTTTGAGTCTTTATCTATTTTTCTCTCGAAATTTGCTTTGGATGATTTTATGAGAGCTCTTAGTTTTTACTTATAGTGATCAAGGGTGTCTTACCTTTTAAGGATTTTGCTCTATCTTGTAGTAGCTTCCTCCTTTTGTTGTAGAGTTTGTTTATGGCTGGGGTCCACCAGACTGGGCGCTTGCCTTTGGTACAAAGAGTCTTTGTTTTGCTTGGGATTGCCTTATCCAGGCAGTCCTGCAGGTGCTGGTAGAAGGCGTTTGTAAGTGATTCAGCGGCTTGAGTATTGTTTTCCGCCGGCTCGGGGGCCTGAAAGGAGACCACACTAGTCTTTAGAAGTGTGAAGTCGGCTTTGAGAAGTTCTTTACTGTGGTCTTTTTATTTCAGGTGGGGGTGGGATGAGGACCTCCAGCGAGATTAGTTTATGATCTGATCTCACCAGTGAGGGTATACTTCGGTGTTGAACATTGTGCTCCCATGTTCGTGATGATGAGATCAAGTATGTTATCTCCTCTTGTGGGGATGGTGACTAGTTGTTCCATGGCATTTGAGTTTATGAATTCCAGGAACTTTTGGGCTAGGGTGTTTGGGCTTGAGTAGTGTTCCCAGTCTATATTAGGGTAATTGAAGTCACCTAGTATGATGGTGTTTGGTGATACATTTATCCCCTCAAGTGTTTTCAGGAAGGCCATGTGAGTTTCCTGAGTTTGTGAGGGTGGCCTGTAACCTGCTACAATTTGCAGAGCAGTCTTGCCTATGGTTAATTGCACCTGGATGGTCTCCGATGCATCGTTGCCACCAGTCTTGAGGTGTGGGTGTCCTTGATGAATATGGATACCCCTCCTTTCTTGGTATTGTCCGGATTTTGGGGCGGAGCATGATATGAGGTAAAACCTGATAGCTGGGGTGCTCCCAGGAGCCTTGAACCAGGTTTCTGTCACAGCACAGACATCGATGTTCTCCATACTGAGAAGGGCCTCAAGTGCGTGCATTTTGAGATTTAGACTTCTGGCATTGAGCAGCATTACCCTTAGTTTTTCCTTTTTGTGTTCTAGGGTGGTAGGTTTAGAATTTGAGCCTTGCCTAAAAAGGCACTATGGGGTGGCAAGAGCCTTTGCCAATATCCGGAATCCCAGGGTGACAGGTGCAAGCCGTCCCTTGCGAAGCAGCGTGGCTTGTCCAGCATGTCATCCCAGGCAGACATACTGGATCCCCTTTGAATGACACCAGTGTTTAAGCCAATTGTTAAAGCTGATCATCTTATCTCTGTATTGTGGCATCATTCTTGGTGAAGGTAGGATACTGCTCAAGGTCAGGGTCATACCTGCCTGGGCTACATAATCAGAGAGCTCCTCAATGTCTCTTTTCATGTAGTCCAAGGAGGTACGTCTCAGGTCGTTTACACCAGCGTGGACAATGACTGAGTCATATTTGTACCTGCTGTTGAGAGACCTGAGTGCTTGCGTTATGTGGCGGATTCTAGCGCCCGACAGGCAGCTTACTGTGACCTTCTCCTTACTCAGTCTGGTGAGCGGGACATCAGTGTGTCTGACTATGGAGTCACCAAAAGGCAAGTTAAGAAAACTCATGGCCGAGACACATCAGTCTTGGATTACCTGTCTACCTCTAGCCCTCCTTTCCATGCGGACAACTCCCACCTCAAAAGGAGTCACCCCATTTGAGTTATTGTACAGGAGACCTTATTACGTCCCGCAGTGGCAAAACTTGTTGCCTGCGGAACGTGAGGGGGGTGAGGAGATAGTATTGGTCAGCATTTTCCTCATGCTAACAGCTGTTTAATGAATGATTGTTTTTCAGGTTCAAGAGACGACAAAATCACGGAAGTCATCGCAACTCCAATGGCAGTTCGGATTAAAGAAAGGTCCTTATGGATCCACCTAACACATTGTAAAACATTTTAAGTTAGATAAAAAATTGAATTCCCCTGAGGAACAAACAGACAGCAGTAACCATGAAGGACAATAATGAGAATAAGAGAAAATGGTTCTATTGCAATGTTTTATTGTTTATAACTATTGTGATTGTAATATTTCTGTTTTGGCCATTCTTGTTTTTTAATGAAGCTAGCCATTCAAAAAGAGACAAACACACCAGCTGGCATCCAAACTTTAATACATATCAAGCGATTAAATATGCATATGCATCCTCAATGAATGTCTCAAATTGTTGGGTATGTACTGCAATACCTACTGTACATAGTGGCTTAATGTTAGGGACAGCCCCTCTGGGAACAAATGATACTTGGAATAGTTTGTTGTTTGAAACCACAGAAGTACCACTGAGAGACAAGGTGGCTGCCTCTTCTGGCGCCAAAACGGAACAGTGTGTTTTCAAAAGATTGGGAAAGTTAAGGTGGGGCTGAGCCAATGTAATTTGACAATAGTTCATAATTGTACCCTAGAAGGGCAGTGTGAAACCAAGTTTGGAGCTATAAAAAAAGACATCAATGTAAATGATACTAGTTTTGTTGAAAAAATGCTGTATGTATATGGCCTGTTATTTAAGGGGCAAGCCAAATGGGAGTTATGAATTTGCAACCAATATTACCATCAAAACAAATGATTGTTATTTGTGGTAGGAAAGCATATAAATGGTTACCCATATGGCTGGTCAGGAAGTTGTTTTTTGGGATATCTGATACCAGCTATCAGACACGCAAATGCATTGCCTCAAGGTAAAATACGAAATGCACGTTCTCTTAATAAACCTATTAATCCCGTAGGTAACACTGATGTGTCATGGATTTATCACCATGACTTGGCACACGTCAGTAGCAAAGGACTCTCACATATGGACCTAGGCGATGATGGAATTGCTTGGGCTGGTATTTTGCCAGCATATGGGACAGTAAAATCCATCTGGGAACTGAGAAAACTGTCAAAACTGTTAGAGACTCTGAGTAATGCGACATTTTCAGCGCTAGAATTGGTGACGAATTAACGGCGATGAGAACAGTAGTGTTGCAGAACCGTATGGCGCTCGATTTCACCCTAGCGGCGAAAGGAGGTACTTGCGCTCTGATACACGAGAGTGCTGCTCGTTCGTTCCTGATAACGAGCATGCGATTCAGAGCCATCTTGAAATAATTCAACAAGTTTCTGAACTGACTAAACCTGGTCCAAACCCCTTGACTGACTTTTTCCAAAACCTGTTTGTAAACTGGGGTTCTGTGTTGATGAACATTTTAATTGCTGTATGTGTTGGTGCAATCATATTTTTGCTGCTTGGCTGCTGTTGCATACCATGTATCAAAATGATAATATTGAAAGTTCTCTGCCAATGCTACAAAAGCATATTTCTCTGATTATGAGAAGGTATACAACGTATCTGGGATTGTGTAAAATAAACCGTATACAAAATGTTGTAAGGGGGGAAATGTGGAAAAATACTGAAGTCAACATATTTTGTATTCTGTATTTAAAGGGTTAAGCAAATGTTCACTGCGTGCAAACTGAAATGTTCTGGAAAATGTTGATCACTGAGGAATGCAGAAGTTAATCTTAAACTGCTGATAAGAAAGTTAATGGTGCAAGAATAACTGTGGTACTGGCTGGTAAAAACAAGTAATCAAACTATCAATTTTAATGAAAGTCCTCTGTGCAACGTGTATGTACGTGCAGGAGGGTCTATATAAGGAGAACTTAAAGTACAAGTAGCCAGACTGCTGGCATACTACTATCATGTAGCAGGTCTCCATGCATGTAAAATAAAGCTGTTTTACTTGCTTACAAGAACTTGGTGTGATTCTTCCAGAATATGTTAGAAGAGTAAAATCTTTCGACAACGTACTACCATATGGCTGAGAGAAACAACCTTTCATCCATCCACAACCTCTTTTTCCCACTTTTGCACAAGGGGTTGGGGTGTCACCAGTGACAATTATATAAAGCCAAGGTGTATACTGCCAGGTGGCTAGCCTTATTTAAAAAATGTATCATCTCAGGAAACAAAAGCAGCTGTGCCGACTATCCATAAACATTGTTTTGCAGTCCAAATGTTTTGGATATTTGGCTTGTTTTGGTCTTTGTGCCATGGTTTCCAGGTATCCTATGCTTTGTGGGCTACCACCCACTACTCCAGATAGCATTCATTATATGCCAAGTGCTAGATGGGACTTCAGCCAGAAGAGTACTGCTGCAGCCATGTTGGAAAATACTCTCTCAGGGCAAGGAACTCCACTTATCAAGCTGCATTATATACTCAACACACCAGCTAGGATGGTGCTAAACCCCAGCATGGACTGTGTACTAAGATACAGGTGTCATTCCAAAGTAATACTGTGTCTGTGAAGCAGACAGTTGTTGTATAGGAGATTGTGCTTAAATTTAATTTCTCTTGGTGTCCGTGAACCAGGCAGTTGTTGTATAGGAGGTAGAGAGATTAAATTTAAGCACATAGCTACAGGGACATCATATATCATCATGTAATATATGCTCCTTCTATAACTTCCTCTAGCTCAACACTTCAATATGGAGTGCAAAAACAAGAATCCATAAGTTACATAGTACCAGAACTGGGGAAATATATCTGCAAAATGAAGACAGTCTCAGTTTATGCATTTGCAAGTACCAACAATACCTTTAGAAAAGGGCAAAGACAAAAGTGCTCTAGCTGCAATTGCCAAGAATCATTTTGCTGCAAGACTAGCCAGAGGAGAGGGGAAGAAAAAAAGAAAAAAACATTTTATCCATTCAGTTACATTACATGCAATGGACAGCTATCAGATTATTGTGATGAAGGACTTGAGAATGCAAGAAGATAAGAGTCACAATCTCTCATGGTATAAGTGAATAGCTGAGAAGCCTGAAAAGGCAATCTGCCAGGTTTCTGCAAATCATTGACAAAAAAGCCTTGAGGGTATTTCAGTCGCTTTTTTCCCTTAAAGAGGAAAAAACAAGCCAGCAGTACAAGCCTAGAAAAAATAACATTTACCATTTCTTAAGGACACTAGGTCCTACTGATATTATTGGTGCTCAGGTTTATGAAGCAAATCAAGCAAAATATTGGAATTTCATGAAGCTGCATAACTAACATAAGACAAGACCATTAACAGTATAACAAATTATCGAACAAGTGGCATACCATTATGATTTGTAGCCCTAAACATATCAAAATAGTCACTGTTCCAACAGCGAGAGTGCTATTATTCAGTTAAAAGTCTTAACTGAGGAAACAGATGTGTATATGCTAAAATGCAAGCATAATAAAAAAGTTAAACATGGGAAATAAAAGAGAATGCAAAGTAACAGCAAAAAACATGAAACTCAGTCATTTAGGGATGCACTGCAACTGTAGTGAAGATAGGTCATTGTGGCTGAAAACTGTCAATAAACAAGTTCACTTATCCGGTAAATAAATAAATATACCAGAGGGGATAAGATACTATGCAAGGCAAATTCAAGCCTTATTCACCAGATGTGAGCAAGCATAAAATGAAGCAAAGCACTAAACTGTTCTATGAGTGAGGCTATGACCGAAACACTTCAGCACATTTTTTTCTTTTACACATATTTAAAGAAACTGAACGATGCTCAAACAATAAAATAACAACTGTTTCTTGGTGCCACTACAGTGGAAAGAGTTAAAATTATTTGATCATAAAATGAGACATACTAGAGACGAGTGCAAGTAAGATTCTTTTTACCAAACACAATTTAATTTAGACCTAGATGCAGACTGCAACATTCTGCCTTAAGGAACTTTTCAAGCAATGGAGCTCAAATACAGTGAAATAAAAGCTGGATGAACACTTGATTTTGACTCAGTGGCTTTAAGCATTGCCTAAATCTTACCAACATGTTAAAATAAAAATCAGTCCAAGTATCAATTGAAGTTAATTATCCCAATATCATCAGCGGTTTGATTTATATGAGAAATTAGGAATGGTACTTGTACTGACTGGCTAGACAAAGGGACCGAGCTGGGAAAAATGTGCAGCAGGTAAGGGTGATAAAGGATAATGAGGGAAACATACTCACAAGTGTGTTGAGCAGATGGAAAGACTTTAAGAGGCTGATGAATGAAGAGAATGAGAGAGAGAAGGTTGGATGATGTGGATGTGGGGATAGTGAATCAGGAAGTGAAACAGATTAGCAAGGAGGAAGTACAGACAGCTATGAAGAGGATGAAGAATGGAAAGGCTGTTGGTCCAGATGACACACCAGTGGAAGCATGGAGATGCTTAGGAGAAATGGCAGTGGAGTTTTTAACAAGATTGTTTAATGAAATCTTGGAAAGTCAGAGGATGCCTGAGGAGTGGAGAAAAAGTGTTTTGGTACCTATTTTTAAAAATAAGGGTGATGTGCAGAGCTGTAGTAACTACAGAGGTATAAAACTGATCAGTCACAGCTTGAAGTTATGGGAAAGAGTGGTAGACGCTAGGTTAAGAAGGGAGGTGATTAGTGATCAGCAGTATGGTTTCATGCCGGGAAGGAGCACTACAGATGCAATGTTTGCTCTGAGAGTGTTGATGGAGAAATATAGAGAAGGTCAGAAGGAGTTGCACTGTCTCTTTGTGGACTTGGAGAAAGCATATGATAGGGTGCCTAGAGAGGAGTTGTGGTATTGTATGAGGAAGTCTGGAGTGGCAGAGAAGCATGTAAGAGTGGTACAGGATATGTACGAGGGTAGTGTGACAGTGGTGAAGTCTGCAGTGGGAATGGCAGATGCGTTTAAGGTGGAAGTAGGATTACATCAAAGATCAGCTCCGAGCCCTTTCTTATTCACAATGGTGATGGACAGGTTGACAGACGAGATCAGACAGGAGGCCCCATGGACTATGATGTTTGCAGATGACATTATGATCTGTAGTGAGATTAGGGACCAGGTTGAGGAGACCCTGGAGAGGTGGAAATATGCTCTAGACAGGAGAGGAATGACTTTCAGCAGGATTAAGACAGAATATGTGTGAATGAGAGAGAGGATAGAGGAATGGTGAGGATGCAGAGAGTAGAGTCGGTGAAGGTGGATGAGTTTAAGTACTTAGGATCAACAGTTCAGAGTAATGGTGAGTGAGGAAGAGAGGTGAAGAACAGTACAGGCAGGGTGGAATGGGTGGAGAAGAGTGTCAGGAGTGATTTGTGGCAGACTGGTACCAGTAAGAGTAAAAGGGAAGGTCTACAAGACGGTAGTGAGATCAGCTATGTTGTATGGGTTGGAGATGGTGCATTGACAAAAAGGCAGGAGTCAGAGCTGGAAGTAGCGGAGTTAAAGATGTTAAGACTTGCACTGGGTGTGACAAGGATGGCCAGGATTAGGAATCAGTATATTAGAGGGTCAGCTCAGGTTGGACGGTTTGGAGACAAAGTCAGAGAGGCAAGATTATGTTGGTTTGGACATGTGCTGAGGAGGGATGCTGGGTATATTGGGAAAAGGATGCTAAGGATGAAGCTGCCAGGTAAGAGGAAATGAGGAAGGCCTAAAATAAGGTTTATGGATGTGGTGAGAGAGGACATGCAGGTGGTTGGTGCGACAGCAAAATGCAGAGGACAGGAAGAAATGGAAACAGATGATCCACTGTGGCGACCCCTAATGGGAACAGCCGAAAGAGAAGAGAAGAAGACATTAATTCAGTGTGAAAGCGAAAAGTGGATATATGCAGCAGAAATCAGAGGCATCTTGACTATAGCAGTGCTACAGCAGTAACGTCTTCCAGGACTCTGAAAATATACTTATGTTTAAGAAGTCTGGCAGAAGAATATCACAAACAAATTTCCTGCTATGCTAGCATGATGTTTGTGAATAAACTTGTCACTGTATTCTGCCACAGACTAACAGATCTGTGATCTGCACACAAGCATTTTAAAACCTGCAACTGCAGTAGGTAATGAATTTTCAAGGAGTATTTTTCAGTGGCATGAAAATCTACCCAAAACTAACTACCCATCTCAAATTTACCTTTTTCTATGCAATGTATGAAGTAAATAAAGTTTATAATGCATTCCACTGAGAAACACAGCAATCACACGCAAGATATGAAATGCCCAGTGGAGCATGCAAAACAAAAACTAAATGTTCTGCCCTGTGATTACTACATTCCATGCCTATTGTTATGGCAGCAAGCTAAAAAGCTGTAAAACCATAACTGCAAAAATTCTTTAAAAGGAGATAGCCAAGAGCAGAAAAAACTTAGCAAGTAAATGTAAACCCATTTAGTTGTAGCTGTGGTTTCTGGATAGGGGCATAAACCAAACTGATGAATGGACAAGATAGTCATGGGTACCACCTTGCTGCCTGTGGTATATAGATCTTGATTTCTGTACTCATGCCTCTGCCTGCAATGTCTTCTGGAAATTTAGCTTAGGGTACAGTGATTCCTTTAGGGAAGAGAAAACTAGGGTAGGTTTAAGATAGAGATGTCTCTTTCTTGTAATCTGTTTGTTCAAAGTGAGTATTTTCTCTGTGCAAGTTTGTTTCTCTGCATATTTAACTACCAACTGTACTGTAACTGACTTGAACAAATGTTTTATTCACTTGAAAAAAACACTTGTGGCCGAATGGCTGTAGGCATTGGCTAGACTGCTCTGCTACAAATAACTTGTAGTTGGCTTATTATCAAGCATGGAACAGTAAATAAGAATTCCTTCCATCATGTGATGTAAGGTGGTACCAGTTTATTGCCTTGGGGTCAGGACAGAAAGCTCTAGTGTTGGAGACTACCAGGCTTCCCTGCAAATGTACGGGTATGTGTGAACAAATGTAAGATTCAAAGTACAGCTTCCATGGCCAAATGGACACTACAAGTCACTTAAACCCAGGGATAGCATGGTAAGAAAGGGATTGGGGATCTAGACTTTGCTCAGTGTGAAGGTTATTCTTGGGTGTGGATAGTACAAGCCCACCCCGCTGGCAAATAAGAATATTTCCTGCATTCTCTTGCGATCAAGGGGCACTTGCGTAGATATAAATATATGAACCAATAAACTCTTATGTGTTTTTTTATACCTATTTAGTGCCAGCTGTGTGACTTCGAGAGACAATAACCTCATGGGCCATAAATTTTAGACGTCAATAATTTACTTTTGGATAGTACAGTGGCTCCAAAAGTTATAGACTCTTCCCACATCACAGTGGTGTGGATACTGTAATTTGGACACGTTTGGCCTGCAAATCAGTTCTATCAACAAAGGTCTGTGTACTCTTGCAGCCACAAGGTAAACATGTAGAGGTATACATTGGAAAGAAGTTATTTATTTTGGTCAGAATAGTTTGGAAAACAGGCAGAATGAGCTCTGAAGAAACATCACAATGTCACTTTTGTTGCTATGGTAAAACTCCAGGGATTTTGCAAGCCAGTTTATCCAGGCAGGACATGAAAGCATCATTGTGTGCAGCAAGAAAGCAAACCACTGAATCTAAGGGGAAACTGGCAGGAATTGGACACTCCAACTCATTCCCAGGTGAGCTTAAAACCCATTTGGAATTGGAGACTTCAGCTACAGACGAAACATCTGAAAGAAATAGAGTATACAGCTTGAGTGTGAATACGATGAGCAATGTGAAGAAAGAAAAAAAAGCAGTACCAACATGAAAGGGAAACATTGTGCCCTTGCCAACAAGTGAATACTGAGTAGTAGGAAGCTGAACTGTATATGCCATGACCAGAAACAAATTATTTCCAGAGTATTAAAAAGGAGGTTGGACTTTGATCATTTCATTCAGGCATTTGAAAGGGTATGCAATCGATGCCAAACTGACCATTGAAAGTGAATGTGCTTTAAACATTTTAAACAGACTTGTAGTTTACAAAAATAAATTCAGAGTGCATAAATGAAAGGCAGATAACAGCATTTGTGATTATTCTGCAGAAATGAGCATTTCTTTCCATAGATAGGGAAGTTGAAGTCAAGCAACTATATCTGAAAGGCAATCTGACCTTTGGGTGAGAGAAACAGGACTCAGAACTTTGGCAGAGGACATAATGTGGCTGGCTGATGAAGGCTATAGCACTGCTGAAGAGATTGCTAGAATGGGGGACATTTACCTAGAAGCAGAACACAACTGCACAACAAGGGGTACCAAATACTACCTATAGGTATAAGGAGACCCATGTAATCAACCTCTGCCAACACAGCAGCTTCCACAAGTAAAGGGAGAAACCACCAGTTCTAGTACATGCACTAGTCATTGGAGCAGAATGGATGGTACCAATGCCCACAGAGGCAAGGTGGGAAATAAAATTACAGGAGGCAGCAAATATGGAGAGCACTACAAGTGTTAGACTGTCTGGCAAGAACTGCACCAAACTACAACATAATTCTGTATGTTATCCTGATGGAGGGGGAAATACCACAAACAAGAAGGATACACAAGACATAACTTACTATTAAGTCTGCAGTGGTTAAAAGGGAGCAATACATGCCTGAGCAGGTCACTTGAGTTAGAGCCTTGGGACAGGTGGTATTGAAAAAAGAATTTACTTGTATTATGAACTGGGAGCCACAGAAAAGGCAGGGGAACAATGTTCAATGACATCCTAGACAATTAAGAGGAAATGTTGACAATATAACACCCTGGAGGAGAAACAGTCAACACATGCACCTCCAAGCAAGGCCAATAATGTGGCTATTTTGAGGTAATATTTAAATATCAATGAGCCTAAACTTTAGGCCTCACCTGCTAAAAGTCAGTGGGCTTCCTCATGGAAGGAGGAACTCCAAGGAGAGAGAGCGAGTTCCATAGTAAGAACAAGCCTGAATTTGAGGCACCACTTCCAGAAGATGCAAGACTTTTTTTTGGAAAGGGAGCTAGGGAGGGTTGCAAAGAATGAGTTGAAATGGGCAGCTTTTAGACCCAGTTTTATGAAGATTTAGGTAGCCAAACAGGATCTTGACCCTCAAAGATCATAGGGAGTCCACGTACTAGGACAAAATGTCACTGTACACACACTGGACTTCTAGAAGATGATTAGAGGTAGAAATGACACAGGAGATGGTAGTACCAAGGACCTACTGACACTCACTTTAGGCATAACCCACAATTTCCCCTTTCAGGTTAATTAGGCATAAAATATACAGACATAATGCATAAAAAGAATATCTATTCAACAAGTACTACATAAGACACGCCAGGGTACTGTAATATATGGCAATGGTACCAAAAGGTTTGCAAAGCAGAAGCTAAGGCTGCCTAGATGCCTTTGCCTATTACTGGTGAACCATTTCAGAGACCACCTAGGGATACAGGGGGACCTCTTAGAGCCTAAAGATCCAAAAGTAAGAGTTATAACCTGGTGGTGATGGACTATGCCACTAGATACCTTGATGTGGTGTCTCTGCGGTCTGTTATGGCAAAGAAGGTGGGGAATGGCTGTTTAGAAAATTTCAGCAAGGTAGGTTACTCAGGAGAAATGCTGATCCACAGGAGGTTCTAATGTCATGTCAAATCTGATGGAACATTTGTGGAAGCATTGTGAGGTAAAACAGTTAAAAGGCTACCCCATACTATTCTGAGATCAATGGTTTGGTGTACAAGTTTAACTTTAAAGACCATGCTGGCAGCATTCACAGACCAGTTCAAGTGTGAGTACAGATACTTGCCCCATCTCCTCTTTGCCTACAAAGTGCCGCAGGAATCCACAAGAGTCTCAGTCTCTCAGCTGCTGTATGGTCACAGGGGTGTGGAGGGGTCCTGGATTTTATACAACAAATGTGTAGTGGTCACTCCCAAAAAGTGTCTGTTTGGGGATACAATTTATATGCAAGGTGAAGACTTAGAAGTAAACGGGAATGGTACAAGAGCAGCAAGTATAAACATAGCAGCAGCAAAAGACAGTGTATAACTAGACAATCAGGGCCACACAGCATTACGTTGGGCTAAAAAAGTAATGGAGCTTATTTTTTCAACACAGCAGGCAGTATGGAAGGGCCCTTTCACTAGTTTGAGGAAAGAAAGTGATAACTACATGATAGAGTTTTCAGGCAGAAGACCAAACACTCAGTTAACATGACAACACCCTACCATGAAAGACAATGGTACATCAGTATCTGCATAGTGTTAGAGGAACTGGAAGGGGATACTGTAGTAAACCAGAGTACAAAGTAGCACTTTCACAGCAGCTCTCTCTGCCCAGGTTCAGGAGACCTGGACTAACAGGAGATTGGAAACGTGTTTACTGGTAGGCCACAGTGAATCCATGTGGTGAAGCTCCATGTGGACAAAGGCAGCCAGTGGCCCATCCGACAGGCCCCTTTATAGGACTGCTGAGTGAATTAAGTGGACCCGGAGAGAAGAACTACAAGAGGTGTTGGATCCATGGTATTCTACGAGTCCAACAGTACCCAGGTTTCACCAGTGGTGCTGGTGCCAAAAAGAGAAATGGCAGCATGAGAATGTGTAGACTATAAGAAATTGAACAGTCACACAGACAGATTCTTACCCCATTTTAAGGGCAGATGAAGCCATAGAACAGTTTGTCAGAGCCATTATCCTGGGCAATGGTTACTGTCAGATAGTCTTGACATCTGCAGTGAGACAGCAGTAATCATTTGCAACCCATTTAGGATACAGTTTACCAAGATGCCCTTTGGAATGAAGAATAATGTCCCAGCATTTTTCTAGAGGTTGATGGGTCACGCCTCAGATGGGGATTATACTCTTAGTTTTCCTAACACTTAACATGTTGCAGTGTACAGTAGGTCCTGTCAAGGTAAGCAAAAGGGCAGGGTTAACTATGAAGGAAATCAAATGTCAGGTAGGAATGGCAGAAATGTCTTTTTTTGATCACAGACTGGGTGGTAGTGAGATTTGAACAAAGCCCAGCAAAGTGAAGACCATTCAGGCACAGTCTACCCCTGCTAAACAGCAGCTGAAGACATCCCTTCGGTACTACAGAAGTTTGTTCACCACTATATTATTACAGGTACTCCACTTACAGACTATCAAAAAGAAAAAGCCATATAAAGATGTCTGGAATCCAGCTTGTCAGCAGGTATTTTGGATAGTTAGAAGCCTTGCACTGACACTCTGTGCTAGTCGGCCCTAACTAAAGCAAACATTTATTGTACATTAGATGCCTCAAACCATGGAGTAGGGGCTTACTTAGGTGGGTTTCCTTAAAAGGGGAATAGCACCCAACAGTATGCCTACGCCACAGAATTCAGCCCAGGGTGGAATACTATGCAGCTGAGAATAAAAGCATCTGGGCAAAATTCGGACTTTACACAAGTTCAACACAGTTGCAGACCACAACCTTTTAGAGCAGACAAATAGAAAGCTTCCTAAAATCCAATTTTAGGACTATCCAGCATGAGTGGTGCTAATGCCAATGCAGAACTGTCGGTTAAAAAAGGAACCGGGTAAATAAATAAATAAAGCACTCATCTCAAGCATTTTTTTTCTAAGGCTGTTTCAATAAAACTTCGTTGTGGTCTTTCGAGAAGGGACATCTGAGAATAAATATGCCACTCTTTCTGCTGTAAGCTACACTTTAGCCTTATAATGCCTATAAAAGTAATAGTTAAATGCTCAAAAGCAAGAAATGAACTCCCCATCAGCTGAAAAGAGATGGTTAAAAATAAATGAATCACAGCTGTTAACAATAAACTGTAAAGAAAAAGTGAAAGATGGAAGGTCATACCTGGACTTTTGACTCAGAAACAGGAAATACTTATGATATGCATTGCAGATACCAAACTATTCAAAAGCAGAAAAAATAAACTTAAAAAATCAAACTAGGATAGAGGCATGCACTGGATAATGCAATTAATAAAACAATAAAACAATGCACAAAGCATCAACCTTTTATTCACAACTAGTAAGCATATTTTCTTCTCTAAACAAATTAAGACTTCAGACTTTTCACCCATAACAGGAATTGGTAGCACACGAAGTTCTAGTTCATCAGAGTATCAACTGGCATTAACTTGTTCCAGTTTAAAGAAGTCATACATCATAGTTCTAGACCATGATTCCAAGTTTTTTGAAATAATCAGATAAACAAAACAGCTGTGATGTCACTAATAAAACAGTTCACAATAAAAAACTCAAGATGTTGGTTTGGAAGTGGGAACTTTGATATATTAGGTTGACTCCATGCAGTTCTTTACTCAAATGGACAAGTGGAAGTATCCTGTAAAACATCTCATAAAAATACCAGCAAGTATCTACATGGACTGTCAAACAGCATTTGTTTAATAACAGAATACTCCACTGTATGAATTCATTCTTATTAGGGCAACTACAAACTGGGAGAAGACTAAAAAGCTGAATTACTGTAAAATCTTGAGTATAATACACATGCTAGATGTAGCCCACAAATTTCTGGTAAAATGGAAATTCGTACATACTAATAGACACCCTTACATTTTGTAGATGATGTTTGTAATACTTTGCAATAATCTGAAATATGGTACTTTTGTAATAATTTCCAATACCTTATAATTATACCATTAAGGTAAACTGTTGCTCATAGTTTAACAGCAAATTTGAAAAACACAATAAAGGCCAGTAGACAGGAAAAATGTTGTTTTATATTCAGATGCCAAAAAAAGAAATGTTAAACAGTGTTTAAATTACCAAACAATTTCACAGTCTAGCAAGGTAATGCTTAAGATCCTTCAAAAGTTACACTATGGTACACCAGTAGTATATAGAGCAAGAACTGCTAGGCATACAAATCTGGTTTTAAGAAGTCGTAGAGGTACTTGAGATGAAATTATTAACATTCTGTGGAAAATGCACAGAGCAAGGAAGTACCAGAAAAACACAAACAAGTACTTGTGCTTCACTGAGTATTATTTTGAAATAAATCGTAGTAAGCCCTTAGTGAAATACAGAGTCTCAACTTTACCAATTATCTTTAATAGACCCCAATAAATTAAAAATGCGTTAACACTTGAGCTTCTCGGACTGTTCTGTCAGTTAAGTACCTTATCTAGTGAAGAGTCAATGCTATTGTTATTGGTGCCATCGTAATAAATATTGCCATCAGCTTCATCTGATTATATCTTTTCATCCTCCCACAAAATGTCATCTTCACTGCTGCCAAGATTATTTGAACTAGAACATTTGAGTAAATCTTGTCAAATTTTAAATGCGTCTAAATCATGTCAAGCCACAAGTACCCATTTGGCAAGATCTGAGAGAGTTGGTTGACATATACATCCACCAGCAATGATTGTGTGTTTGCTGTCACGTAACCATTAATTCAATTTACGACGAATGGCATCCTTCATCAGCTTATTGACAAACATCTAAAGTACACGTATCATGCTGCCTGGAATAATAAGATCAGATTTTCATTTTCATAAGTTCTTTCTTTATAGAAAGCATCCGATGAACTCAAAACAAGTCAAGTACCAACATGGAGGTTTTTTCCTTAGACCACTGGGACGTGCAGCCCAAACACATTTTACCAGTCAATGGTTAATGGTTCATCCATCTGATGGACATGTGTACATCTCTTGCAAATTTTAATCCTCGGGTAGAGGTTTTCTCTTAATCATGAAAGGCGGCAACCTCCTTCCATCTGCACTACATGCCAACATGACGGTGAAGTGAGACTTCTTGTGTCAAAGCTGTATGTATAGAGTGAGTTTTTTATGCCTTCTGCATCTACAGTCCTGTTATAGGGCATACCGAAAGTCAAGGGTGTTTGATCAGCGTTTCCAATCTGTACAAGATCATGCATATATGTTCCTTTTATAATCTGATTATGTACTTCTGGAACTCCAGAAGCTTCTTTATGTGGTCATCTTGACTACACTGTGTAACGGTAGTTCTAAGAACTGAAAGACCATGCTGCTTCATAAAAACAAACAACCCATACACAGGACACAAACTTTTTTGCAATTTTTTTTTTTTTTTTTTTAAGTTCCACAGCTTTAAGCCTGACTTCAATACATGATACACCAATACTTTGTTGCCTCCTATCTACTACTCTTGTCCATTACTGTTTTTTTTAGGTCTGAGAAACATGGTGTAAACCACAATTTGCTTTTTTCTTACTAGGCAACACTTGCAACGCCTCTGTTTTTACTCCATAGTCAAATGTTTGACCAATACAAAAATGACAACTTGCTGACCAATTACCCTCAGATTCTGCACATTTTATTACTAACAGCTTTTCTGCTGCTGTATAACATTCTCTCAAATTCATTTTTAGGGCTTAAATAAAATTCCCGTATCAAAATGCACCAGAAAACACAAAAGATGTTTAATGAGAAGAGGACGACTTCCTTAACAAGTGGAAAGCCCAAAACAGTCAACAGGCGTACACACACGTGTTAAATAGAATCCCTCCCAAAATTCTACAGAACTCTACACTAGACTATAGCAGGAAGCAGACCACTGTGTGTGCAGCCAGGCAAATCAAAAGCAGCATATATTATTTTCTCTTTCTTTTCTGTTACTCTTCATTAAAAAAATAAATGACTACGTAACTTCAAATCCATCTATGTACTTAAAACTAAACAAGGTATAAATTGTTACGCAACATACCGGTACCTCAGAAATGACCTAAAATGGGGTAACAAATCAGGGACCACCTGTAGGCGAGTATAATATACACCCCCATTTTACCGGGCTAAAAGGCAGTAAAAATTGTGTGTATTACACTTGAGATTTTACAGTACTTCGACTTCACTACCAAAGTTTGCAAAGTGTACATAGTAAATGAAATGCTGGTGAGAGATCAGTCAGAAATACAGCTGTGATAGAAACTACAGAAAACTACCACACTCAAGCTGGAGAATCGATTATGAAACCATGTGAACTTATACATCTTGAAACTGAAATAAAGAGGCCAATTTGCTGCTCATGTGGAAGGTAGAAAGTTATACATGGTAACACACACAGACAAATACACTGAATTTACAAAAGATGAGCAACCAGTACTAGTACAACTACTACTGTCACAAGACAATACATGCTGTGAGAAATGTTAACATTGAAGAGTTGCAGACAAAGACTCCTCTAAGTCACAGCTCCAACAACAGGAGCGGCCTTAGGTCAACTGGTGCCCTAGGCAAACTGGCTCAACAGCGCCCCCCTCACCATACTACCCGGTGCCCCCATCCTGGTCTACCTACACCAAATAAATACTGGAAAAATGCCCCTGCTACAGCGGCGCCCTAGGCGGCCGCCTAGTTGGACTATGCCTAAGGCCGGCTAGGAGTAGAAGCCCAAAATGCAGATCAGATGTCCAGAGAAAACAATATTGTTAAACAAGCTATATTCTGAAGACCACTAAAGAAAGTAGTTAGCTACAAAAGTTAATTCTTAAGACTTGAACATGACTCTATGGACTGAAACGTGGTTTATTAAAGTGTCTTCTGCATTTGCACAAAAGTGATAAATGTAAAAGTGATATGGCTGGTGTAGTGAATTTTAAATTCTCTTGCAATATGCATGCTAACTCAAAACACATATGTGAAATGAATAAAATACACATTTTTTATAGAGAGAAAACTGTAGTCTATAGGGTGCATGGGTAGAATACTAGTGTGTATACACAGAGAAATGGCATATTATGTGGTACTCATTCCTTCTTAAAAAATAAATAAATACACTGAACAAACACCTCTTGGAGGAAACTCATCACATCCACATCTTGTTGAATAATGGACATTCTGACAGACATGGCAACTACAACATCTGTATAACTTCACCCAACACTTCAGCTGACAGTAAATTCATCCATATGCCACTATTTCTGACAATGACAGTCCACACATTATTCCTTTCCTTCACCTGACATTCCATCTTGAACGATCATCTTCCATGTACTCCAACATGTATAGCTTTTGGACAAGATGAAGGGCAACAGCAGAGCAATCCTTTGACTCAGACTGACAGATATGTCTGGTCCAGGCACTGCACGCAGTACTCTATTTGACGATCTGCTGGTCCATTTGGTTCTCCACCTAGAATGGACTTTGTCACATGTCAGCTGGCATTCCACCTACTACAGCATTGCTAGACTGTAGAGTCCAGTGTATAATCAAAGTATTCCTCTGCTTCACCAATCCATGGGCATTACTTTAGTCTAAACAGCATTCCATGTCATAAGGGGGACACAGCTTTAAATGTGAAAGAGTTGGCCACCAGAAGCTGCAAGTCATGTAGTGCAAATGTCTTCTACACATCCGACACTGATTAAGGATTTCAGAGGCTAGCTATATCCACATCATGCCATTTACCCATCATCCAGATATCAGTGAAGAAGTACTTGCAGAACTAAGGAAATATCTTGAAAAAAATATATACTTTCACTTAAGCTCTCGAAAGTCTGGCAGTACAAGTTAGTAAGAAACTGCTTTAACTACAACCAAAAGGAATGCACTCACGAAAAGTTTTCTAGAAAATCTGTATCTAGAAATCTGATTTTTCCTCACTGCAAAAGGAATTGCTTAAAAGCCTGAAAATGGAGTGTGCCACACTGTTGCATGTCACTACAGAAACCCTTAAAATAGCAAAAGATTGCAGCAAAAAAGAATACTCTGAACACCTCTTGGAGGAACCGCACGCTTAGAAATAACTTACCTTTTGCTCTTTACAAGGGGGGTCAAGCTCTATTGCAGAGGACACACTTGTATTACTGACTTGAAGAACAAAGTCAGACTTGAATTTGGCAAGCTGCAGGACTCATTAAGACAGAGCAGAATAAGCTTGTGATAAGAAATTATCAACAAGAAACAGTGTTAGGGAAAACAATGACTTACCTTATAAAAACTGGTGAATATGTGCTCAGCAAATAAACAAAGTAAGCTGCACACTTCACATCCTCCTTTTGCTATAGCCTTCCTCACACCTCCACTTTGCTTTATATGCAATGTAAATATATTTTGATCTACAGTTGGATTACCTTTTCTTCTCTGTCACATTAATTCCATATTCTTCGCGCAATGAGTTTGTTATTCAAATTCTCAAGCCTTTTTTTTTTTTTAACAACTCATGCTTACATCCAATGTAAGGAATGGGTAAAACAAAGACTAAAAATGGTAGTCTCAAAAATGCAAGTTTGCAAACCATCTGTTTGTAACCCACCTCATCTGCATGCCATGAATATGGGAATAACGAATGTGTAATGCATCCTCTACAATAAATGATGTATGTTGAACCACTGCATTATTCTACTGCACGGAAATGTTTAACGAAAAATAATGCAACATACTTCCACGGGGCAAAACTAAGGAAACGATCACATGGGTTATTAACATGCCTACTCCTATAAGTAGGCACAGTAAACATTCTTCACAATATTGAAATTTGACTGGCAAACAAAACACTTTATTCCAAGTTTTTGCTTGTAATGCTGATTTGCCACGTCTTTTAAAACTGTACTTCACAATGACTTATTACCAAGTACGCCTAAAAACTATTTAAGGAAGATCGGTACTCTCCCACAGTAATCAAAAAACTTACACAGTTAAAATAATTACTTGTTTCATACATCTGCTTATTCAAAGTAAATACAAGTCTAATAAAATTAGAAAATAAAGTGAAAGTGGTGTAATACTAATGGACATGAAAGAGAGCCATGTGAAAAGGAAATACAGATGACAAAAATTCACAAAGTACAGAGAAAAGCCTGTGCAACAAACTCAAGATTTATGCTGTAGATATGAACGAGTATAAAAGGAAGCACTGCGCTGCATTGAATACATTTTTTTAATCTGTGCTAGAAACATACAATGCAAACATGCAAAAAAGAAATATTTTGCTAAAAACAATCTGCATGCTGTTGAGAAGCAATATGAAAATGAACAGTCTGAGAATACTACTAAAAGAAAACGAAGTTTAAAAATACATCAGATGCAGACAGAATAGTGCAAGTTAGACTGCTAGCAAGAGTGCTAAGAGTTAATACGCAACATACAGAATTTAAACTAGAAATAGGCACACACCAATATTTTTTCTGAAGATGTATATAAACCACTGACATTAGAAAGCACTACACAGACAGCTGTACACACACTTAAAAGGTTTGGCAATGGTGTGGAAGCACTGGGACAAAAGCTACTGCCATGTAAACAAACATAAGACCCTGCTTCAATGTGTAACGCAAGTTCATTTTCCTAATATTCGGATAACTAGCTTATGAGAAGTATGGTAAAACAAATTAATAATGTGAAATGAAAAACTGCATATGTACTGTAGCAGTCACACAAACACCTCAGATGCTGTTCAGAGCCAAAACAATATTCTGAATGACTATTCTAGCTTAGTCCTAAGATGTCTGCCAGAAGAATAAATAATCTTTTCCTATTATTGCATCAGGATGCGTTTTAAGAAATATTGTGTTTGTCCATTGATAAATATTTGTACACAGATGTAATTACTTGAGCTTTCAATCTGGCATGAGCCCTCTCTCAGGAGTTATAATGCTCAAGAAATTGTAAAACCTTCTCAGGAATTATAATATTCAAGAAATTGTAAAACCTATGTTGGTCCAATAAATGTATTACATTATGTCTGTATTCCAGTGTGTGGGAGTTTTGACAACATGCTGGTGATAAGAGAATACAGCTGTGCAGGAACTAAAGTGAATGGAGTATCAAGTGTCATTAAGAAGTAATTAAGATGAAAATCCATAGCTGAATTTCTAAAGAGAAAAAAAAAAAAGATAACCACTTGTTACTATACTTTTGCAACTACTGTACCAAAAAACATTAATTCATTAACTGTTTCTGACCGATTTGTAACCCACATAATATTTGTAATTAGTCCTTTGTTGTCAAGCTCTAGGCCTCTGCTGAGAAAGGGTAGTTCAGTCTTGAAACATTTTCTTCCCACACCTCTCCAGCACTAATGTCTATTGACCGATTTCAGTCTCAGCCTGAAACAAAAATACGAGAAGTTAAAGTACATAAAATGACAAGTGTATTAAAAGCAGTGATACCACAAAAAGGCCAGGTATATACACAATATTTAGAAATTCATGTGGTAAATCCATTGCTAAAGGTAAATACAGAAGTAAAAAAGTCTACATATTACATGAATGAGAGACAGTGTGGCAAACAGAAGCAATGTACAGAACAAGGGGCTAGGCAGAGTTAGGTTATATTTGTGTAGAATTTGAGATGTACTTCAAGATGTGAAAGGAATGCGAGAGGAGTTAAGTTTTAAACGGTATGTGAGGTGTGACAAAGGGAAATACTGCCAGCCCAGCTATCTGGAATTTTGTAAGTGGCTATGTGTCATTTCTGAAAGCCAACATGCTTCATGTAAGATGTGTGTACTACAACTGGGTTAGAACTGTATGTTCTGTACGGAGCTAAAATGCAACCACAGCATGCCCTCCTGGCTTAGAGCAGAAATGCATATAAACTACTGCAATTGTGTAAATATATATGTTTTAGCAGTGGAAACTAGAACATAGATGGTTAACTTGCAAAACATCAAGAAAAGTTGAAATTAAATTGTTTTACGATTGTGCTACAAAACTCATCTTTCAATTTCAGTCAACAGGAGACAGGGTTTCTACACTAGGGGACTCACTCTGCTGTTTTGTAAGTTTTTTATTGTTTTTATGTCCTCAAGCAGTTTCAAACATATGAAGACTATGTATTTTCAGAGATGTTAATGTTGGTAGTTTTGGACACCGGTGGTTTAGCGTGGGAACTAAAGTCAGGTGACAAAAAATGATGTCATCCAAGCTAACCCAGCATTAATATTTGATATTAATTTAAGAGCTCTGAGAGAAACAAGGCATTTTGTATTTGTCTTTTGCCTGACAACATCCACTCATCACCACTTACGCCTGCTTGTTGTTCTGTAAGCAAGTTTCTAGGGCATAGCAACTCTTAGATTCAGATAGGAATATAGTAAAGTATGGCTTAGATTTTTCTTTATGTATTTGAGACTGTCCTGGAATGCTGTTTTAAATATTTCCTGTGATTTTGAACTCTGATGTAATCGATTATCTACAGAGTACTGTCTTGTTCTTTTATTATTTATTAAATATATTTAGACCTTTTAATTGTGGCTGGTCTGTTTAGAGATATTTAAGCTCTTAGGGTACTTGCATATCTGGTGACACTATACAGGCCACTCTTAAATAACCTTACTCTTGGTCAGACTACAATTTAGATTAATAGTAACATTACACAGTAGAATTGGACACCCTTTGTTAATGGCCTTAAAGTAGCCAAAAAAGAGTGGCTGGTGGCAGTCGGAACTACCTTATAGTCTGGGCAGAAGGGGGCATAGCTAGTAAACCTGTGCCAGCCTTTCCCAGGAGTGTGTGTGTGTGTGTGTGTGTGTGTGTGTGTGTGTGTGTATATACAAATCAAATCTCACCGTTTGAGTGTCAGCTACTTGGGCAGGGACACGAAGCACTGGTTGGTCAGAGAGGGTACTGAAGATCTTGGTTTGGTCACTTAGCTGAGATCTCAACCCTATAGCTGTGTCAGTGGGGGGTCTTATTGGGGATCTGGAGAAAGAGAGAAACCAGCCCCAGACTTGACTGCGGTCTCTTGTGTGCTCTTAAGAGCAATTGCACTTTACTGTGTGTGTACACTCCCCAGTGGTGAAGTTAGAGGCTCCTTGATTACTGGGCCAGTGTAGGGGCATCACATGAGGTAAGATGTCCGAGATGGGAGAGGAAGATCCTACAGTTTGGGGCAAAGAACATAGAAGTGGTCAATGCAATCAGGTCTTGTTTTGGGTGTCAGCAAAAGTGGACCAGAGTTGTTATGAATTATAGGATTGTCAAAAGGAAGGTGCAGCTAACTTGCAGACTGGGGAGGGGGGGGTTCTGAACTCTGAAAAGTTTTTACAGTTAAGAGCCAAGAAAGTGGTCAGAGAATGTTGCCTTTTCTACAGTTTTGTAGTAGTCTTCATTTCTAGGGGAAGGACTGATGAACCAGCAGACATAATGAGACATGATCTGAACAAGTTGCTGCAATCAGCAGGATACCTAAATCAAGCTGAGCCAGTGGTATACCTATCTGGTATTAAACTTTTTGTTTGCTTGCTGGGTGCTTGTGGGTTATCAATATTTGCTGCACTATTGCCAACAGTTCAATTATTTAACAAGTTTTGCCCACTACACGTGACCCTTTTCAGGGCAACGCAGGAGCATTGTCTAGTTATGGGACTTGCTTAGAAACACTCAGCAGGTAAAAACAGAGGT
This sequence comes from Protopterus annectens, assembly GCF_019279795.1. NCBI lineage: Eukaryota > Metazoa > Chordata > Ceratodontiformes > Protopteridae > Protopterus > Protopterus annectens. The sequence goes on from NC_056744.1 coordinate 729,391,886, forward strand.
GGTGGTACTCAGACCCCAGACTACAGGATGGGATGCAATTCCTTTAAAGCTTGCAGACCTAATCCTTTGCTCTGTCAGACAATGCATCACATTTTAGCTTATTACAGCCCCTAACGCTAATTAACTACATAAAAACATGATAATCAGCCTAAACTAAGCTCAGTCATCTTTTATATCTCCCAGCACTACTGCACAAGCTGGAATGTTGGGTCCAGTGCTGGCTAGTACTATCTGCTGCATAAATGCTGACAGTTAACATGTTACACGTTTAAAATGTTAACTATATGAAAAGAGACTGCAATAAAAAAATAAAAAGTTAACTGATTCATACCTACTGTGCTATTTTGGTGTTGTACTGTACGGTGGTATGGCGGTAGTGTTGTTACCTCACAGCAAGAGGTTCTCCCATTCGATTCTCGGCTGGGCTTGGGAGTGCCTTCTGTGTGGAGTCTGCATGTCCTCCCCGCGGCTGGGTAGCATTCAAAAGACATGTGTGTGTAAATGGGCATGCCTTCACTGAAGGTCGAGCATCGAGCTGGCACCTCGGTGTTTCGTAAAAATCTACTGCCAATCATTAGCGGACCGGAGTTTCGCTGTGGCAACCCCTTACCGGGAAAAGCCGAAAGACAAAACTGTACGGTGCCTACAAACATTTAGCACTTTCTCCTCCCTTCTCTAGGACTTCCCCATCACATCCCTTTACTCCTTAAGTAAAACAAAATTTAAATTATGTTTCTCCAAACATACAAAAATAAGGGTCACTAGATGCCTTGCCATTGTATGTATGTACGTTAAAAACATACATGTTCAAAGAAAATTGTTCTTTCAGACATTGAATCATACATTTTTTTCCAGATGCTTACATGGTTGCCCTGCCAAATCTTATGCTTTGCTGCATGGACTCCCAACTGCAGAGCATTATCTGGTTGATCTGGGCTAAAATGATTGTGCAGTTAAAGCATAGGAGCAAGGCTATGTGCTGTTAAACAAGCTGTGCTTGGAGTCCAGGACTTCATTCTCACAGTTTCCGTTTGCTTTTGTATGACTGAGCAAGTCACTTAGTCATGCAGTGCTCTGGGGCAACTGGAAAATTAAGTCTGGCTTCTACTTATGAACCTATGCCTCATTAGTTGAGAGAATATAAAAATGTAATTTTACCACTTTCTTGCAGTTAATTCTCCACATCCATACAACATTCTTTAGTGTCATTTCTCTCAAGGCACCCCAGGACTGCATTAGATATCAGCCAACATGCCTAAGAGGTATCCATGCAGTTTCCTTCTGTCTAGCCTTACAATCATCCATGCCTTTCATTCCGGCATTGCAGGGCTAAAAGCAGGTCAGCAGCATGTGGTTTAAAACAGGATTTTTTTTAAATCATCTAGTACTATAGAGCTTCAGTTATCTGTCGAGTTGTTTTAGCAGTATCAGGGAAAGAGCACACGACTCCCAGCTGCTCACATCAGGGATTTGAAGTACAATAGCAAAAACATATGTACAAATATAGCAAGCTGTACTCCATAAAAGAGGGAGATTCAAGAAGACAAACTTAAGGAAATACAACAGGAGAAAAGAGAAAGAACTGCTTAAAACTACCATAACAGGCAAAGACTAAATAGGCTGAACAACAGTTAATGAAATCAATGTTCTGGACAACTGGAAACAAGGGTAAATTATTAAAAGAAAAAACTTGGGTGTACCTGGTCAAAATAGCACTAATTAATCATGTGTGTGTGTGGTGTGCATGCATGAACGGGGTGCAGTGGCCTGTACTGCATGCATCTGAGCTACAAGCTGAAATACATCATTGTAACTACTTGTGCATTTGCCAAGTCATCTGACTTGTACAGTCATTAGCTGTGGAGAACATGTGTGTGCGTGTGGATAGGCTGCACTGTATGCATCTGATAGCAATAACCTGAAAGACAGTACTGTGGATTCTATTCATTCATTTGATCACAGACAAATAGGCTGCACACGGTCAGTAAACCTACTATAAATAAACAGGCACATCTGTGTGTATGGGGGGGTTTTTCACTGTATGCTTCCAACAACAAGCTGAAAATGTATCAAGTCATTCATTCTTTCATTTGTTCAGTCATTTAAGGTGTATTAAGTCAAAAGAGTGGCTGCCAATTTGTGGGAACATCTCTAATGAGGAGAGCTGCACTGTATGCAGCAGAAGAGCAATATATTCTAGCTTGACTTATCTACTTATTCAACCATACCACACAAAAGGCATTCCAAACTGGAAACACCCAAAACCTTGTAAAACCTAAATGACCTGAGGCAAAGAGGAACCAAAGCCAAGTAAAAATATCCTTAATTTTTGTTTAGTGAACATGTACAACATGAACTCAAGGACTCTCTCATCCGTTGATTAACCTGACTTCATCAGAATAATTCTGATGAAATCAGGTCAATCAATGGACTAAAGCATCCTTTATTTTATTTCATGTTGCATATGTAAGTCAAATAAAAATTAAGGATTTTTACTTGGCTTTGGTTCCTATTTGCCTGAAGTCAACCAGGTTTTACATGGTTTTGGCTATTCATTTAGTTGATCACAAAAATCACACATCTGTCATAAATACAGTCAATAATGTGGCTGTAAACAGAGGGCATATTTATGTACTCCGGGATTGCACTGTATGCATCTAATGAAACAAAACATTACTCCTTTGATCTCATCTAGATATCTGAGCTATACACAAACGTGGATTTAACTAGTATGTGCATGCAAGTGCATATTATATATACATACACACATTATATATATATATATATATATATATATATATATATATATATATATATATATATATATATATAGTATATACACATATATATATACACACATACACACAGAAATAATATATATACACACACACACAAATATTTGTAATGGGATGTATTGCAGTCATCTAACATCAACAATGAGATGAAATATTACTCTGGCTATTGGCCCTAGGGCCTATATAAGGCTAGCCAAAAAGGTATCCTGGCTTTCGTCACCCCAGAAAATTATTTTCCTGTGCCTCTGTCGAGCAGAGCCACAGAAGTGATCCACTGGGTGAATTTCCTATCTCCCATCCAACCATCAAGACTTTTCTTGAAGCATGCTAATGAGGAGCTTTGTTTGATATAGATAGGTAGCTTGTTCCAGAGTATGGGAAGTTTCTGGGACAGGAATTTATCCCTTCAGCATGTTCTGTTTACTGTTGTGACAAGGTTTAGGTCCCTAGAGTGTGTAGCTCGGAGGGACTGGGATTCCTTTAAGTGGAGCATGTCCAACAGCTCTGGGTTTGACATAGCTTTGTATGCTAGGCAGAGATTGCCTCTGAGCAGGCAATATGTGACAGAGTTAAGCTGGAGTTTTTTGAGACTGTCTGCATAGGGCATCTGTTTGTGGCCGGTAATCCTCTGAGGTATTTCTGCGGCCTTTCTAGTTGTTGTAGAGGTCTTGTGAGGTACATACCAAAAGGGGCGGTGTACTCCATAACGGGTCTAATGAGTGACGAGTAGAGGGGAACAATGACCTCTTTTCCTGGATGAGAAACCTTTTGTGATTAGGTGTTCCACGCAGAAGGATTTCCCGACTACTGTGGCAAAATGATTATCAAAGGAGAGACTACTGTCCACCTGTGTCCCAAGGTCTCATCACACTTTCAGTGTTAAGTAGACTACTGAATATGTGGTAGTTCATGGGTACAGAGTTTTTACCAAAAGGGATGACAATGCACTTATTGGCACTGAACTTGAGGCCATGGCTTTGACACCAGGTATCTGTCTCAGTGAGGCCCTTTTGTAGGATGTCCACATAGTTAGGAGTATCGATTATAGCTCCTAGTTTGCAGTCATCTGCGAACTTCATTAGCCAAAGACCTTCTGTGTTAGCCTGTACTTCTGAGAAATAGATAATCAAACAGGAGAGGACCCAGGACTGAACCACGTGGACTCCACTTGTCACTGGTCTGAAGTTGGATTTGGAGTCTGTACACGTATTAATTTGATTTCAGATACCCAATGTGCACGCAGTCGATGTGGCTGCAGTTGGTGGGAATGTACATGTGGTGTGGGGGTGTAATGGGTTGCACTTAATGTTACAGCAACAAGCTGAAACATTAATGTAACATTTATTTGCCTGAACACAGACATCTAATGTGTCCATCAATTACATCCACTTTACTGATTGAACACATCTGTGTGTGTGCATGAGTATGAATGCTTATGGGGTCCACCATACTAAACAGTCAGCAAAAAATACATATTCATGATGATTTGTTAATTCATTTGGATTAGAATCAGGCATCCAACATGCACACAGTCAGTGGTGGCAACTGGTGGGCGCATCTATATGCATTCACAGGGGGATTGCAATGGGATTCACAGTATAGGGGACAGCAGGAAGGTGAAATATATTACAGTGCCTATTAGTTCTACATTCATTTGATCAGACATAACACACACACATTCAAGAACAAGGCTATAATTGGTGGGCACTTGTGTGTCAGGGATTGCAATAGCTGCCACTAAAGTACCACCATTTTTTTCAAACAAAGTTGCACTCTTTTAGCAATAAAACATGTAAACATCTTAGAGGGATAACAAAACACCATTTTTTAGCGGAGTCAGAATATATGTTACCAACTTCTCCTTATCCAATTTGTGCAGCTGGTAACCGAGATACTGTGATGCTTTCATTCAAAATTACATATATACACCACATTATAACTTGAATCAGAATTATGTGGTATTTCAAAGTAACAAATTAAATGATGCACACTGCTGGACAAAACTGTACTAGCAGCATACATGTAAAACCTTTTTGCAAATATTTGTGTGAACAAGTTATTAGTAACAGACACGTCACAGTCAGAGAAATATCTTGCACACTGTCCACTTGAAAACACTGTGAAACATTTCACATGCCCAGTCATCAGTGTCTTAGGTTTAAGACACTAGACTTTTAAGGCAAGGTAACACAACAACACAGGTGGAAAAGGTAACACAAGACACTAGCAGAACCAGTTTAAGGCAGCTTTATTACACTGCACTTACAAGTCAAAGCACATTTTAGTATGAATTACTTACAAACAACCTTCAAAAAAAAAATCATAGTCTACTGACAGATGCACCCTGTACCTATTACTATCAGAAGCAAGACACTTCGGTCTCTCATCAATGCAGTGAGGCACAGACATGCCCAACATGCTTATTTATCATACTTTGCTCTGGAAAGGAGAGTCAGCTCATCTAATACCGTCCTTCTGTCTCTTATATACTTTACATTTGCATATTCATTCTGATGCTGTGCATTTTTCATGTGCTGAGATGCTAACAGGTGGGTGTATTTTATCACATTCTAAGCTGCTTGAAAAGAAGCAGCAGTCTTCAGACATACTGCACATATACTTTTCTGAAATGTAAACAGTAGCTAGAAGCTGTTAAATATATTTGATACCAAAGACCAAAGTTTTTTTTACCTTATGCAGCTAGTTGTACAACACTTCTACAAAAGTACACTTTACACTCAGTTCCCTGTGTAAATAAGGCAGGCACCACTTAATATGCTATTATAAAACATCAACAGTGGCTCAGCTTGTTAATGTATCATTATTATTAAGACGGTCTGCAGTCCTAGCTTCAACTAAAATGCAAAATTATAGAAAACAGTGATGCAGACTCACACATACTAATGCTTTGCTTAACAGGGGCCACATGCAGGAGCAGAATATTTGGGACCTCTCACACTCCACTCTCATGGTTGGGCCACTTATGCAGAGCTTGAATTTAAAGCATATACTGTTACACACTTGTATGCATTATAATCACTTTGCAATATAAACAGCATAGTGACATACAAAAGAAAAATGAGAAAATAGTTACAACTAGAAGATACAACAAATTCAACAACTCATTGCCCCCATCTGTTACCAAACACATTCTACCAATGTGAGATGACAATAGCTTGCTTTTAGTTGTCATGTTGACAATGGTACCTTTGCCTTTAAATCATGTCAATCACAGCTTCATGTTCCTCTTCCAGAGTTTTGTTTAGTAGCTGCAATATGAATTGTCCTTTTTAAGTAACTTGTTGAAACTCTGGATGACTTGACAGTCATAGAAATACATGAAATTGTTTAAATACTTGCATCAACAGTAATACTCATTCGACAGTCTGATATGTTCACCAAGTGCATAAGTCAGAGTAGATATCTGACTTGCAACGTGCACTATTTTGTACTGGTGCCATAACTCCATGTTCTTTTATGAGATATTAAGCTTCCAGTTGCATCATTTAACTGATAAACCTGTACCACTGACTATACAGCTGTGCCATTCACATTTTCTAGTACCATTATGAAGACATAGGCGTTTTCCCCCAACCATCATGCAAGTTTTTCTTTTCTTTTCAATGTTGTTCTTCTTTTGGCTTTTCCCATTCCGCTAATGATTGGCTGCCCAACCTTCAACGAAGGCACGCTCATTCACACATGTCTTTCGAACGCCACTCGACCACACGGAGGACATGCAGACTCCACACAGAAGAATTGAACGAGAGAACCTCATGGTGTGAGGCAACAACGCTACCGCTGCACCACCATATTAAATTAAAATGAAAATGTGTCCTAGTACAAGTGCTATCACAGCAGTAATCCAAACGGGGATTTCATCTCAAGACACATCTTAACCACTTTTGACTCCAGTAGTTTTTGTACCTCCATACCCATTATTTTTTTTTACAAATTGCCTTTGAAATCGAGGATTTTCTACTAAAGAAATGTTGCTCATTTGTCCATTAATTCAATTATGACAAGCTATGAATTATGTCAATAAATTGTAGGGAGTACATAATGGCGCGCCAGCTTCCAGATGAAATTGCTTTCACTTTAGCTATCCACCTTTACATCATTTTTTTTTGGGGGGGGGGTTAAATTCTGACTTTTCTTGTACCATTTTCTGCTAGCAACACTTTCTTGCTGAGTTTCTCAGCTTGCAAATCAAGAGAAGCGATTTTAACTTTCCTAAAGTTTGAGTAATTTGCACAGGGCTTAACAGACTATAACGTTATCCTCCCTTGCTTCCCTGACATTTTTATATAAATTTCCACATGCTAATATCTTGAAGATAATTTTCATTTTGAAGTACCTGAAAAATACCCATTTGTTTGGTTACCTTTCTGCCTATTTGCACTTGTATTGTGTCAGTGTTTCCTCCCTTTTTACATTCATTTTTAAACAAGTTTGTTTGAGCCACATCTCTAACTTGCTATCCAACACTGCCTGCTAGAGCTGACATTAATTGCACATTTTGCTACAATGGTGCCTTTTTTAAATCAATTTTTCATAGTACTGGTCATCACCTTTAAGTGCCACAATAAATTTTAAAAGCATCAGCATTTACGCAAGAATAAAAACCTGTTTAACATACTGAGAGGACTCCCTGCATTCCAGGTAACAATGTCCATCATGCATTCAGATCCACCAGCACCTATGGGGGAGTTTCTGTATTTATTCATAATCCCATTCTCTCAGATTTCACAGGACATAAAATCTGGAACTGGCTGAAGTCTTGGTTACACCCAATATGAATCATCACATTACAGTCAATTACAGAGATTCATCCATGACCCCTTCAAAGCATGCAGAATACCTCCAATTGAACTAAATCTCTTTCTTATGGGTAACTTAACCATCTGTACATTAACTGGCAAGCACACCAATAAACATGTCAAGAGATAAATGCCAATACACAACCAAAAATTGCCCCCATATGTACTACCAGAGGTGCTAAATCTTATTTACCTTATTCACAAACATTTCTACCAGCTGCAGCTCTCCAAAGCTTCTTACTTCCTTCTCTAGGCAAAATCTCTCAGTCATCTTCTCTATGAAGACCTACTGCAGGTCTCCCCAATAACTTCTCTGCATTCATGGATTATGCTAAAACTGAGGGACTAATCTTTTTGACGATCGCAAATGGTATAGCACCAAACAAACTTTGTAACTGAGCCCGCTACCTTCACTCCTCTAAATCTTACTCCTTCTTTGAGAGATGCATTCCGACATCTGTACCAATCTGACATTCTCATAACAGCAAGTCTAAAGTTAAGCCCATATGGAACCACAACAAACTCTACAGCAAGGACAAGCTCCTGATCATCCCTAAAACGATTTGTCCAATTAATTGTAAAACAGATTTAAAACTGGCAAGCAAATCTCAAAAAATTACCATTAAAAAATGCAAGGCCAGCTATTAACTTAAGGTTGCAACTAATTCAGGAGACCTTCAACTATATTAAGAAGGTTAAAAATAACCCAACAATCCTGTAGAAAACTTCCCTCTCTCATGGTATCTTCCTTGCAGACCGACAGGATACTGCTAATATTCTTGAAGACAAATTCTCTTCAGACATCACTCATATTAGCAAAGTCCTAAGGGTAAGTTATGTTGATAACATTGGAGATAAACAATTATGCACTGAATGAACTTTGTTAGCTTCTTAATATAGATTAAGAAGGTCTTTAAGTTATTGGCTGAATTAGTTACAAAGTACAGTTGTGTACCTACCACAAATGTAGATGTTAGAGTGTTATTCACTGTTGCAGTCATTACACTTGGGTTATCCTGCTGGCAGGCTACCCGCAGTCGGCCTGAATTCCAAAGTCTTGGTCCGTCGTCGGTTGCTGTCGCCTCTTCCCTGATGTCAGTGCGCCAGGGGTATAAAAGATGCAGCCGACGCCATTTTCTTCACTTTTTCTTGCCCCAGATGTCAGGTGCCCCCAAATTGGTAGGCTAAAAATTTATGCCAATAAGTATGCATGCAATAACAAACATTTCCTTCATCTACAAGCAAATACACCACATAGGTTGTATAGGATAGAGAAGTACAGATAAGTCCCAGCAAAGAAAAGGGGGATGGTGGGTGGGTAACCTGGACTGCAACAGTGAATACATTCGAACATCTACATTTATAGTAGGTACCCAACTGTACTATGTTCATCGTGTTTCACTGTTGCAGTCATTACACTTGGGTAGAATCCCAAAGCTGAGGTAGGGTGGCTGGGTCTAAATAGGATAAGGAGAGGCTATAATACCCTGCAAAACTGCAGTGGCAAAGCCTGCTCTGGATTTAGAGTAGAGAGGTAAATGGTAGTGCTTGGTGAAAGTGTGCACTGAACTCCAAGTTGCAGCCTCTAAAATGTCTTTGGTTGGTACCCCTCTGAGGAAGGCTGCTGCTCTGGTAGAATGTGGCCTAATGCCCTTAGGGATTGGTTTGCCATGTTGTGAATAACAGAATCAAATGCAGTGGCCCATCCATTTCGAAATGGTCTGCTTTGAGATAGGCTTTCCTTGTGATCCTGCAGCATATGCCACTAAAAGTTGTTCAGTCTTTCTGAAAGCTTTAGTTCTGTCAAAGTAGAAACATAGCTGTCTGTGTATGTCCAAAGAATGCAGGAGTCTCTCACCCTTATTTTGTGGGTTTGGATAAAAAGTAGGCAAATGAATGGTTTGGTTACGGGCCACACTGGACACTACCTTAGGCATAAATGTCAGGTTAGTCCTCAGAAAAACCCAAGTGTAATGACTGAAACAGTGAAACACGATGAACATCCTTAAGTTCATAGTTGGTCTTTCACCCTTCCCACTGTTCACTCCCGTTCCCTCTCATATCCCCACCTCCAGATCAAATTTAAGTCCTTTTGGCACTTTTCATTTTCAAAATTAAAAATACTACACTTTCATGGATTCTGGCAATATCCTTTTGTCTACTTATTAGCATTTCCAAAAGCAAAGCCTCATTAACTGGAGGATCTACACTAACTATGCCCCTGTGCAGAATTGGCAGCTGTGGTGCCCTTGCATACACGTGGTCCTTGTACAGGTCTTCTGTATTACTTGCAAGGCTATGGAACATATTACAGCCAAACTAAAACACTAATATAGATGACTTTATATCCCTGGATAGTTCACTTTGTGAAAGGCAGAATATGCCTGCTCTACCAGGTTGATTTTTTGAAAGGGTTTGTGAAACCACAGATAAGCAGTGTGTACTGAATATCCCTTATCTGGGCCTTGACAGGGACTCTGACACCATTCCCCATGCAGGGATTATTGAGTCTCCCAACTGCTAGATAGGTAATTAGCTATCTGACAACCCATACCGTTAGGGATATCTGTTTTAGACAGAAAAATGTCACTAGTGGTGTCCCACAAGGCTCTGCCCCAGGCCCCCTCTTTGGTGTGTGTGTGTATTTTATATATATCTATATATATATTATATATATATATCTATATCTATATATATCTATATATATCTATATATATATATATATATATAGATATATATATATAGATATATATATATATATATATATATATATATATATATATAGATAGATATATATATATATATATATATATATATATATATATATCTATCTATATCTATATCTATCTATATATCTATATATCTATATATCTATATATATATATATATATATATATATATATATATATATATATATATATATATTTATATCTATCTATATATATATATATATATATATATATCTATATATATATATATATATATATATATATAAAATTTCTCAGAGATAAAATCTGATAAGAGACTATGGATAAACAAGTTTACTGAAGACTGCAAACTGGGGGTGGTTATCAAATCCAATTCTGATACAGTTTCTCCAGCAAGGGATAGACCAAACACAACAGGCATTAATCATGGGTTTACCCTCAACACCAAGAAATGCAACATCCTTTGGTAAATCTAGCCTCACTACTGCTTACAATATAAAGAATATTCCATTTAAAAAAGTCAACCGTGATCATGGACAGGTACATATATTAACATATCTCTGTGGTGGTTAGAAAATCGTTCTCCCTTGCACAACTCTTCTTTCATAGTATATCCTCAAAGTCCGAAGTTGGTCTTACCTTAGTCATCCTTTATTAAAGCTCATCGCTAACTATACGGTATCCCTCAGTATGTACCTCCCTAAACATCTAAAACCAGCTCGAGAGACCTCAATCACTTCCATATCAAATAGATCTTGGGTCTCATCACCCCTAGCTACTTATACAGATTAACAGCCTTGTCCTTCTACTTAGCCGCATAAACTCCAGAGGTATAATTTTCTGCTTATCCTTCTATCTCATGAAACACCCAGCACGCATAACTCCTTCACCTAAATACAGCCAGTGGTAAAGCAAACACCCTGCTCTAGAGACCTAAACCCATACTACCACATGAATACCATCAGATGACATGATATCCAACCCAACATATCTCTCTTTTCTGAACAAGCTGCCCTTACCTATTAAGTGCAGCGCATGACTGTATGAGTGATCATAAATTTTCACCAAGTTTATGGGAAGAAAGTCTACTTAATGGGGCAACCCTGCTCCTACTAGTGGTGGAGGAAGTGGTAGAGCTTCATGATGGCTTTCTTTGCTGAAAGCTTAGAAAGAACCTATGAACCATCCTAGTTACAGTCTAGCGGCTGGGCAGCATATAAGATTGCCACTGTTCAACTGGTATGCAGCCACCCATTTCACAAGGCCAATGTACCTCATCAACAGCAAGAACATCTGGCCATGTCAGACAAACTGCTACATCATGTGGGCCTAATACATTAAGAATTTCCTTTAAAGAAGACAATATACCAAGCAGGAACATTTCTGCATCACATCTGCATTTGATTGCTCAACATTTCTTGGCTCAAGTACAGCAAGTTTATGTTTTAATTTCTGTCCACCTTTTGTGACAGACTCCTGTCTCCAAAACTAGCATTTTCTCTCCATCCAAGGATACGTCTTTACCAGTAAAGCAACTAAAATTCTCCCATTATAAAATTAGGCATATAAAAAGAATAATCACCATCCCAGACAGCAGGACTGAACTTTGATTTCTATACCAGTGCTTAAACCCTAATTCTGGAGGAGGTCCCCCTTTTCCACTCCCATACTGCTGTCTGCTCTATTGTATTATTTTTTTTACAGATAACGATTAATCTATTTTTGGAGCCTTCTGCAGTTTGTTCTGCTTTTTCTACAGCATCTGCCTTATGCTCATGTTCTGGTTTATGAGCTTTCCCTATGAGCTCATTACATATAACATATCTTAAATGCTGCTAAAAATATCCAACCTGTTGCTCCATCCCCCCTTTAATTTTTTTCCTTGCTTATCTAATTTTAAGTCCAACAGTGCTTTTGTCATTTCATTGGAATTTTCAGTTTTACTCTACTGAGATATTTTGAAAGGGTTTAAGGATATTTTACTAAAAACTTCTGCAACCGAGGTCAACAAACCAACATTAAGCCCATCCATTGACTTTACCTACAATAATCTTTGTCTGCTTCAGTCCGTTATGCCTCCTCCCAGATATAAACAATGGTGACATAATTTTCTCCAGCCTTTCTTGTGCCCCTCAGAATCCTATTCTCACCATCAAGAAAAAGTCTCATGTTCAAAACTAGAATTTTTAGGCAAAATGATTAATCACAGAACAGAAAATACCAATGGAAGAGACGAGATATCATAAACAGTTTGAAGCACTTACAAGCCAAAGCAAAACATGTACGATTATGCTACTATGAAGTACTTACAAGTTATCTGAGAAAAAACATAGCCTGTTGACAGAAACTCCCCATATCTACCACCACCAACAGGAAGTTTCCATTTCTCATCAGTGCAGCCAGCAAAGTGCTTATTAATATTGGTTCCCCTGGAAAGGTGTGTCAGCTCATGGAATACAGCTTCGATCTGGAGCATTTCATCACATATTAAGTGGTTGGGTTTTTAGACATGACACAGGCAGTGTTTTCCTGGGATGCAGACAGAAGCATGTTACAAAAATAAATTTGGATTTAAATGCCAAGTTCTTTGTTTTGTGCAGCTGTTCACACAGCAAATCTATGAAAATAAACTTAGCAATCAGCACCCCTCCCCTTTGTGTAGAACAGCTTTATAATATACTGTGAGGAAAAAACTAAATGCCTGCAGTGGCTTACATACTGTACCGTTATAAGATTAAATGCCTCCAGTGCTTTAATTATAACACATTATTTAGCGCTACAAAACTACATTAATAGGTTCATAGGTTCATACTAGGCTATCTGCCCTAGGGCATTTATAAGCCTAGCCAGAGTGTGTTTGGCTTTCGCCACCCATTTTAAATTAATTTTGCTATGCCCTTTTTCGAGGTTAGTATACTGTGCCTCTGTCCAACAGTGACATAGAAGTGATACCCGGGGTAAACCTACTATCTCCCATCCACTCATCAAGATTCCTCTTGAACAGAGAGTCAATGAGGGACTCTGCCTAACCTGGTCTGGGATTTTATTCCAGAGTGAAGGGAGCCTCTGGGTTATGAATCTGTCCCTCCAGCATGTCCTATTTATTTCAGTGCTGAGGTTAAAGTCTCTCAAGCGCGTAGCTCGATGGGATTTGGATTTTCTGAGGTGCAGCATGTCCATTAATTCCGGGTTGGACATAGCTTTATACGTCAGGCAAGGATCGCCTCTGAGCAGGCGGTATGCCACTGAGTAGAGCTGGAGTTTCTTTAACCGGGCAGCATATGGCATCTGTTTGAGCCCTTTGATCCTCTTGGTGAGGTACTTTTGGGGTCTTTCCAGTTGCTGCAGGTGTCTGGTAAGGTACATCCCAAAAGGGGCATTGTACTCAATTATGGGCCTGATGAGGGATGAGTAAAGAGGCACTATGACCTCCCCTGATCTAGATACGAATCCCTTCATGATTAGGTGGGCTATATAAAATGTTCTTCTAGCCACTTTGGCCACGTGGTTGTCAAATGAGAGATTGCCATCAACTTGGGTCACCAGGTCCCAAATTACTTCTTCTGTACTTAATGGATTACCACCTATGAGGTAATTTGTGGGCACTTTGTTTTTGCCAAAGGGGATGACTACACTTTTTGGCGTTTAGCTTGAGGCCATGGCTCTGGCACCAGTTTTCTGTTTCTATGAGGCCCTTTTGGAGGATGCTTGTGTCGGCTGGAGAGTCGATTATGGCGCCCAGTTTGCAGTCATCTGCGAACCTGGTCAGCCACAGTCCTTCCGTGTTGGCTTGTATCTCCGAGAAATATATACCGAACAAGAGAGGTCCCAGGACTGAGCCTTGTGGGACGCCACTTGTAACTGGTTTGGAGTCTGACATGGCTCCAGCAATTCTAACCATGTGGGTTCTGTCCTTGAACCAGTTTGCAACCCATCTAGTGACATAGGGGTTTATATTTAAGCTGGTGAGCTTATCTATAATGCCCGAGTGGGGTATTGTATCGAAGGCTTTTGCGAGGTCCAGGTAGGCTGTGTGGACCACCTTCCCCTAGTCAATGGCCTTGGTGACTGTTTCAAAGAAATTGACCAGGTTTAAGAGGCAGGATCTGCCCTTAAAGCCGAACTGGGTAGGATCCAGTGTTTGTAGGTCCCCATTATCTTTATTTATGAGGTCCATGATGATCCTTTCCATAGCTTTGCAGACCAAGCTAGTCAGGCTTATGGGGCGATAGTTTCCAGGATCCGTTGAGGCACCACCTTTGTGGAGAGGGACCACTGTTCCTGTACGCCACTCTTTGGGTACATATTCTGTAGTAAAGCTGAGATTGAATGAGAAGTTATGTACCTACCATAACGTTCCATGTTAGTTGTCTTCTCTCGCCTTCTTTCTTGCTGGATGGGTTCGGAGCCGATCCTCGGCTCCAACTCGGCCACTTACTAAACCTCGAGAGCTAATTTTACCGGCTCGAGGCAACCCTATATCCCATGATGCTAGGCAATAACTCCCCAGATCTCGTTTGGAAGCTGAAAAACCTAGCATAGGCCAATAAAACAAAAAATCCTCCAAATGGAAGGAGGATGAAGAGGGATAAAAAACCTCCAAGATAATTATTTACACTATATATATATATCCTAGGACACCTAGATGGTGAAACAAGGGAATATAAGGACCCTTCAAAGAAGGGAAGATCTTCTCGGTCTGTCCAGGCTAGGGGGATGGTGGGTGGGACGCAAGAAAGAAGGAGAGAGAAGACAACTAACATGGAACGTTATTGGTAGGTACATAACTTCTCAATGTTAAGTTGTCAATCTCGCCTTCATTCTTGCTGGATGGGACTGCGTCCCTAGCACCTTCACCCTGGGTGGCTCATTGGAACAGACTTTTGAGAACGGTGGAACCAAATTTTGCTCTGTCCCTGGAGGCCATGTCCAATTTGTAATGCGAAACAAAGGTATGAGGAGAGGCCCATGTGGCTGCCGCACAGATGGTGTCTATTGGTAGTCTAGCTTGAAAGGCTGTAGATGTAGCTAGTGCTCTAGTTGAATGGGCTTTTGGCTTAGAAGTTACTTCTCTGCCTCTGAGTTGATAAATAGATGTAATCACATAAGACAGCCACCTAGACAGGGTTACCTTAGCTACAGGAAGGCCTTTCTTATTTTCTGCATACGATAAAAACAGTTGATCAGACTTCCTTATTTGTTTGGTTCTATCCAAATAGTATCGGAGCTGGCGGTGAACATCTAGATAATGTAGCTTTTGCTCCGCTCTATTAGTATAGTTTGGGAAAAAACTGGGAGATCAATTGATTGATTTAAATTTGTCTGCGAAGCCACCTTGGGTAAGAAGGATGGATTAGTCCTTAGAGAAACTCTGTCTTTATGGAAGATTAAGTAGGGAGGACGAATGCAGAGGGCGTGAAGCTCAGATACTCTCCTAGCAGAAGTAATGGCGACTAGGAAGAGTGTCTTCCAGGAAAGAAATTTCAATGAACAAGAGACCGCAGGTTCAAAGGGGGGAAGAATCAAGGATGTTGAGACTAAATTAAGATCCCACTGAGGTGGAGGGTCTTTGATCGGAGGCTTAAGTAAAAATACACCTTTAAGGAAAGCTTTGCAAAGCTTATGGGACATGATGTTGTGGTCCGATAAGCCTATATGAAAATTCGATATGGCTGCCAACTGAACTTTTACTGTAGAGGCAGAAGACCCTGAATGAAAAAATTTGGCTAGGAAGTCTAAGACCGAATGAATTGGGGCAGTAAAGGGATCTATATTCCTTGTCTTTGCCCAGAAGGAGAAACGTTTCCATTTACTAGTGTAAATCCTTCTGGTGGAAGATTTAAGGGAAGCTACTATGATATCCCGGACGGGATTAGAAATCCTAGGAAGCCTGGCTAAAGACGGAAGTGGAGCAACCAAGCAGTGAGGTTGAGAGAATGTAGGGATTGGTGCAGCTGCCCCGACTGATGGATCAACAGATCTGGAGCTGGGTCCAGATGCCAAGGCTGTACCAAGAGATAACGATGTAGGAACGGAAACCATATCTGTCGAGGCCAATAAGGGGCAATGAGAATCAACTTGGCTCTCAAGGCGGTTGCTTTCTGAATTGCTTGTGGGATTAGAGGAAAGGATGGAAAGGCATAGAGAAGTCCCCGAGGTCAATCTTGGACTAGAGCGCCTCTGAGGGGATGGCCTGGAAGGGGGAAGAGGGTGAAGAAGTCGGGGCATTTGCTGTTTTGGGGTGTAGCAAAAAGATTGCAGCAAGGAAGGCCCCACTTCTGAAAAATCTCTTCCGCCACAGATTGTTTGAGAGACCACTCGTGCGGCATGAGTATGGCTCTGCTCAACCTGTCCGCTATGAAGTTTGACTTCCCGGGGATATGCGTTGCTATCAGAAACCGCTGAGAGGAGATCGCCCATTGCCAAAGTCTGAGTGCCTCTCGACACAGGGGATAGGACTTGGTTCCGCCTTGCTTGTTGATGTACCACACTACGGACATATTGTCCGTTTGAATTGCAATAGTTCCTAGGGGAAGAGAGTCGTGGAGGGCTTGCAATGTTAAAAGCACTGCTCTCATCTCTAGGACATTTATGTGCAGGTGGCTCTCGAAAGGTTGCCAAGTGCCATGGACCATCCTGCCCTGAAAATGCCCCCCCCCCACCCGATCAGGGAGGCATCCAATGTCACCGTGGTGACCGGAGGAGGACCAAAAGGTCTGCCCTGATGGACTTGAGGGGACAATATCCACCAGGACAGATGTCTTTTGCAAGTTCGAGTTATCATGATCTTGTGGTGCATGGGGAGTTGCTGAAAGGACCATTGGGTAAACAGCATCCACTGAAGAAGACGCATGTGAAAACACGCAAGGGGAAGAAGTGTTATGGCGGCTGCCATAAGACCCAATACTTTCAGGACATACCTGGCCTGAATTTTGTCGCTCTGAAGAAGATCCTGGACATGATTTTGAATATCTAAGACTCTTTGGTCCGTTAACTTTGCTGAAAGTTGTACGGTGTTCAAGTTGGCGCCTATGAAGGTAATAGACTGACAAGGCAGACTTTTCGAAATTTATAGAGATTCCTAGCCCTCTGCAAATGTGAATGGTGTAGGTTCTGGCTTGGAGAAGTTGATGCCTGGTGGTGGCAGTGAGGAGCCAGTCGTCTAGATATGGAAACACCTGGAATCCTTGCCGTCTCAGGTGAGCCGTAACCGCTGCCATACATTTGGTGAACACTCTGGGGGCTGTAGTGAGACCAAAGGGCAGGGCTCTGAATTGGTAGTGACTGGCCCCAGCCGAGCGGAGAAACCTTCTGGAGCGCCTGTGAATTTTGATGTGATAGTACGCATCCTGAAGGTCCACTGAGCACATCCAATTGTCCTTGCCCAGAAAGGGCAGACTGGACTGAAGCGTGACCATCCGGAATCTTGTTCTCTTTACAAACTTGTTTAGTTTGCTGAGATCTAATATTGGTCTCCAGTCCCCTGTCTTTTTCGGTACCAAAAAGAACCTTGAGTAGATTCCGGATCCTAGTTGGTCTGCTGGGACAGGCTGGATGGCTCTTTTTGCTAGCAGTTTTGATATTTCTGATACTGCTAGTTCCCTTAGACCGGGTGGAACGTCTGGAAGGGTTTCCGTTCGCTGAATTGGGGTTTGGATAAAGGGAATTTTGTAACCCTCGGATATGATCGACTGTACCCATTTGTCTTGAGTAAGGGAAAGCCAGGCTATTGGGTACAGCGACAATCTTCCCCAGACTGCCTCCGAAGGTGGACAATCGGGCAACATCTCAGGGATGCTGGAAGGGTTTGTCAGAGAGAGGCTCCCTGCTAACCTGGTTCTGCAGACCCCCTCTGCCCCTAGGGCGGCGTCTGTTGTTGTTACCCCCTCTGCCTCTGGGGGTAAATTGACCTCTTGCGTCAGGCGTGACTCCTTGAGATTTGTGGAACCACATTTTCCCACCCTTCTGACCCTTAGGGTATGGTCTTGAAGGGGTGGAGAAACTGACTCCTACGGCAGAAAGAGTCTTGCCATCTTGTTCGCATCTGGTCAAGGTGTCTTTCACTTGAGGTCCGAACAAAGCCGAACCATCAAAAGGGGAATTTGTGAAGGACGCCTTGAAAGGAGCCACGAAATTACACAGCCGCATCCAGGCATGACGCCTTAAGGCCACTCCTGTGCCTGCGGCTCTACTCGCTCCATCGGCTGCACATGAAATTAGACGCATGGAGGAGTTAACAATCGAGTTCAGGGTTCCAAGCTGTGAGTTTATTTTATCCTGGGACCCAGCAGCTGATGGATCCTGTAAGACTTCTCCCAACTCTTTGAGAATATCTCTCTGAAGGCAGGTGAAGTGACACAAGTAATTCAGCGACCGCATGGCAAAGGTCGCTGAAGAAAACATCCGCTTACCGTACCTATCCATGGTCCTAGAATCCTTATTAGGAGGATGGATAGGTACTGAAGGATCAGCTAGTTCCTTCTTGGTGGCTGCAGCCACCACCATGGCATCCGCCGGTACACCTTTTGTTAGGAATTGCTTGTCAACTGGTGCTGTGATGAATTCTGATGGCCTCCGAGGGGTGGGTTCCACCGAATCCGGGGCCGACCACGCCTTCCGAGCCACCACTTCCATAAGGGGTCGAAGGCGGAGACACCCAGGAGGTGGAGGGTCGAGAACCAAACGCCTCCAGGTACACCGACTCGTCCTTGGAAGGATTAAGGGAAGACCAGTTCCCCCTCTGCTTCAGGATTTCTAGGATGTCTGAGAAAGAGACATCCTCAGAGGGGGACTTTGGGGATCCCTCCGACTCATCCAAGTCGGTGTCAGATGTAATGGACTCAGGGGAGTCCACATGCTTCCTCTTACATGTCCTCTTACGTGGAGGCTCCGCTGACAGGTCAGGAGAAGCCTCGGAAGAGGAAGAAATTCCCAGTGGGGAAACCTGAGGTGTTGGATCTCTGGGTCCGGGAGCAAGAGAGTGGGAAGAGACATCAGCAAGCACTGTAGTGGGAGGAGCTGATGGAGCTGACTGTTGACTATGCCCTGGGGCTAGTATGCTCCTCATCACCTCGAAGGCTCCCCTATCAGAAAGGCCAGAGGGCCCCCGCTCCGAAGAGGTAGGAACCCCAGGCCGCACCAACAGGGAAGGCTCTGAGGCCAATGTCGGGGCCGAGCTCACCAGCGCTGACGCTCTGAGGGGGAGAACGGGGTCGGACAATGGTCCGATGCCACTCGCCCCCTCAGAGCCGATGAGAGAGATCAGGCACCCGGATCCGTCCAATGAAGGTATCAAGGAGGAGATCGGAGCGGAAGACGAAGGAGCCGAAGGGGGAGGTATCGGCTCCGACGCCACAACAGTCACGGCTCCAAGGAGCTCCGGCTCCGATCTCTGAGGGAGAGTCGAAGGAGGAAATTTAGGTGGAGTCGTAATAGCTACCGTCTGATGAGATGGGCTAGAGATCATCTGGGCCAATGCCTGAGACTTTAACAGCCTACTTACCACTCTCTCAAGGTCGTGATCTGAAAGTCTGGACGACTGAGAAGATCGGCTCCGATGGCTCCGCTCCGAGAGCAGGGGAGACCTCGGAGCCGAATGGATGGACTCCAGTGAAGGGGATCTTGACCTCTTCTTAGATGGAGCCAACGGAGCCAAGGAAACGTCGGCTCCAGCCGGAGCCGACAGTGAAAGCGTGGGCTCAGAGGTATCGGCACCGAGTGGTGCCGAGACCGGAACCTGTGACGCAAAAGGATTGGCTCCAGCCGGAGCCGATCTAGGCACAGACAAGGAGCCAGCAGCCGAAGGCTTAGTAGTTGGAGCCGACGGTTTTGCTGGTTTCGAGGGCCTCCCCGACGCAGACTTAGTCGGGGAGCCCTCGGGCTTTAACAAGCCCCTCAGTATAAGTTTGTTCCTGCGCTCCTGCAGGACTCTTGGACTGAATGCATGACATACTGAACAAGAGTCCTGCATGTGCAGGGTTCCCAGGCAGTAAACACAAGAAGGGTGACCGTCTGTCAGAGACATTTTCTGACAGCACGAGTCACACTTCTTAAAACCTGAGAACCTTAACCTCTTTAGGTTCCTTCGACATAACAGTGTCGAGGGTTCCCAAAAGTAACAACAAACACACACATAACTCCTCTATGTCTCTTTTCATGTAGTCCAGGGAGGTACGTCTCAGGTCATTCACATCAGGATGGACAATGACTGAGTCATATTTGTACTTGCCTTGGAGTGACCTGAGTGCTTGTGTTATGTGGCGGATCCTAGCGCCCGACAGGCAGCTCACCGTGACCTTCTCCTTGTTCAGCCTGATAAGCAGGACGTCAGTGTGCCTGACGATAGAGTCACCTATTACAAGTGTATCAGGTGTGTTGTTTAGCCTTAAGGGCTGTGACTGTTTGGCACACTGGCTTTGTGAGCTATGTGTTACACGTGTTTTGTTTTGGGGTAGCAGTTGCTTGGGTGTCTGCTTTGGAGGTCTCTGCTGCTTAGGCAGATTTTTATTTAGAGCCTCCGAGTATGTTTTTGTGCGTTTATGTGTTTGGTTTGCTGTCGTGGTAGGTCTATGTGAGACTGGAATTGTAGTGAGTGTGGTTTCCTTCTCCTCCTGACTGGTTACGCCAGCACTCAGTTGAGAGAGCTTAGCCTCCAGTTTGGCTATATGGTTGCATCTCTCACATGTGTTGGAATTTGTTGGGAGAAGGAGAGGGTTGTCTGTGTACATGAGGCAGTTGTAACATTGCCTCAAGATTCCCAGATTCACCAGCTGGACCGGAGAGGAGATTGACAACTGACCTTTGGACATGCTAGAATAGTATTGGGAATTCCTTTATAATTGAAAAAAAGGGCCAATGGGGAACAAGGTACTCAAAGGGAGTTTGTGAGGGTGTAGTGCTTTTAATTTTTTAGTGCTGACTTAGTCAGCAAGTGCCAGGTAACTTAAGTGCAATGTGTTACAGGTAACTTAAATGCAAAAACGACAAACAGTAACTTTCTTTCAAGTGAAACAAGGAAATAAGTACAGTAAGCAATGCAGATGATATCACTAGGGATCCACAGAAGCGCTGAAAAGTTGCGTTTTAGGTGAATAAGAAGTTATGTACTCACCATAACGTTCCATCTGAGTAGGTAGCTTCATTTGTCTGCAACCTGTGGGTCTTGGATCCGATATCGGATCCGAGCCGGCAACTTGTTTCAAGCTAATGGATCCGAGCTCCTAGCTCCTCCCCTCACCCATAATCCCCTGCCAACCCTCCATGACCTCAGATCGAGTTTGCCCCTCAATATGTACCCAAAAAGGGTATCCAACTAAGATAGATCCAAAGAAGGCCAGGGGGAAGGAGGGGGGGGGGTGGTTGCAGACAAATGAAGCTACCTACTCAGATGGAACGTTATGGTGAGTACATAACTTCTTAATCTGAAGTAGGGACTTCATTTGTCAGCAACCTGTGGGACAGAGTCCCCAGCTACCTGAACCTTGGGTGGTCATCATGGAAGGATATTGCGAAGCACCGCAGAGCCAAAAGGATGCTCTCCCTCTAGAAATCACGTCCAGTTTGTAGTGGTTAATAAAGGTATGAGATGAGGCCCAAGTGGCTGCCGAACAAATATCATCCAATGGGACTCTAGACTTGAAGGCCGCAGAAGTAGAGATGGAACGAGTGGAATGTGCGCAAACTCCTTCAGGTGCGGGTCTCCCAGAGGCTTGGTACGCTAATAGGATACACATTGTGAAATCCAGCGTGAGAGAGATACTTTTGATATTGCTTTCCCCAAATTAAATTTGGCAAAGGAAACGAACAGCTGGTCGGATTGTTTATGACCAGCCGTTCTACAAGTATAAAAACGTAGCTGCCTATGAACATCTAATGAGTGCAGCTTGTACTCTCCTTTATTCTGATATTTAGGAAAGAAAACCGGTAAATTTATGGATTGATTTATATTTGTTTCTGATGCTATTTTGGGAAGGAAAGAGGGATTGATCCTGAGGTACACTCTGTCCGGGTGAAAGATCAAATAAGGAGGCTTCACAGAAAGAGCTTGAAGCTCCGAAACTCTTTTCGCAGAAGTAATGGCTACAAAGAATGCTGTTTTCCAGGACAATAATTTGAGATCTACTGAAGCAGCAGGTTCAAAAGGTGGAGCAGTCAAGGCTTGAAGAACTAGTGAAAGATCCCACGGTGGTACGGCTTCTTTTATAGGGGGTCTAAGCAAAAAGGTGCCCTTGAGAAAGGTTTTACACAACTTAGTCGACATCAAAGGCCCTGTATCATGTCCCACATGGTAATGTGAGATGGCCGCCAATTGCACTTTGACAGTTGAGCAACTAGCGCCTTCCTGAAAAAGTTCGGTTAGGAAGTCTAATATGGACGGAAGAGGAGCCGCAAAGGGATCTAGATTATGATGCTCCGCCCAGATGGAGAAACGTTTCCATTTACTGCAGTACACTTTCCTGGTGGAGGGCTTATGCGCTGCCACAAGGATGGCTTTGACTGGCGAAGAGATACCGGGAGTCCTAACTAGGAGTGGAACTGGAGCAACCACGCTGTCAGCTTCAGATTGCCCAGATTTGGGGTCGGTATGTCCGACGGATGGGAAATTAGATCCGGACTGGGATCCAGAATCCAAGGAGGATTCACTAGGTGAGACCACAGGTAAGGGAACCAAATTTGCCGAGGCCAGAATGGGGCAGAGGATCATCCTGCTCCCCAACTGCGAGGCTTTCTGTAAGAGTTGCAGCATCAGTGGTAGAGGAGGATAGGCATAAAGTAGACCGGGTGGCCAAGCATGCACCAGAGCGTCTCTTGGGGTTTCCCCTGGAGGGGGAATCAGAGCGAAGAAATTGCCGCATTTGGTGTTTAAGGGAGAGGCAAAAAGATTGCAGCAGGGTTGCCCCCATATTGCGAATATCTGCTTCGCTACTAGTGGGTTGAGAGACCACTCGTACGGGGTAAGAAGGGTGCGACTGAGTTTGTCCGCTAGGATGTTGGTCCGCCCCGGAATGTGCGTTGCAATCAGAAAGCGGTTGGTGGAGATCGCCCATTCCCACACTCTCATGGCTTCACGGCAGAGGGTAAGATCTGGTCCCCCCCTGTTTGTTGATGTACCAGACAACTGACATGTTGTCCGACTGAATTGCAATTGTTCCTATGGGGAGGAGATTCTGAAGTGCTTGCAACACATACAGCACCGCTCTCATCTCCAGAACGTTGATATGCAGGGAGGTCTCTGTATCGTTCCACGTGCCTTGGACCGTCCTGCCTGAATAACACCCCCCCCACCTGAGGCGGGAGGCGTCCGTGGTCACTGTGGCGAGAGGGGGAGAGGTGCAGAAGGGTCGGCCCGTATGGAGGTCCGAAGCATGGAGCCACCATAATAGAGCCCTCCTGCAAGCCTTGCTGATAGCAATGGGGTGATGAAGAGGAAAAGACAGAAAGGACCATTGTACTAGAAGGGTCCATTGCAGTACCCGCATGTTCAGACGGGCGCATGGAAGGAGCGTTATCGCTGCCGCCATTGAGCCCAGTGCCCTCAGGACCAATTCCGCTGGTGGGGTCTCTGATTGGAGGATAGCCCGCACATGGAGTTGCAAATTCCGAAGTCTTTCGGACGTTAGAAAGGCTCGTAGCTCTCTGGTGTCTATTCTGGCTCCTATGAATTCTATGGCTTGTCGGGGCCAGAAGGGATTTGTCGGCATTGATGGTGATGCCTAACTGTGGGGCTAGGTGGAGAAAGAAATCTCTGGCTGAGCAAAGTAGATGCCTTGTTGAGGCGGTCAGGAGCCAGTCGTCCAGGTACGGAAATACCTGTATTCCCTGGAGTCTCAGGTGGGCCGCAATCACTGCTAATACCTTGGTGAACACCCTGGGGGCTGTGGTGAGGCCAAAGGGAAGGACCCTGAACTGGTAGTGACTGGCTCCCAGCCGGAAGCGGAGGAACCTCCTGGATCGTCTGTCCATTAGAATGTGGTAGTACGCATCCTTGAGGTCTACAGAGCACATCCAATCGTTCTCCCTTAGAAGGGGGAGAATAGATTGAAGAGTGACCATTCGGAATTTTTCCTTGGTTACCGACAGGTTCAGGCGGGAAAGGTCTAGAATCGGTCTCAAGTCCTCCGTCTTTTTTGGCACCAAAAGGAACCTGGAGTAGAACCCTAATCCGAGCTGGTCTTGGGGGACGGGCTGGATGGCTCTTTCTTAGCAGCTGCTGAATTTCTGCGGCTGCAGCCTCCCTCTGATCGGGTGGTACATCGGGGAGGTTCTTGAATTTGGGGACATGAAGTAATGGTATTTTGTACCCTCTGGATAAAATTTGAAGCACCCAGCGGTCTGTCGTGATGGACTCCCATGCCGCTAGGTGCTCCGAGAAGCGCCCCCCCGACTGCCTCCAGAGTGGAGCAGTCGGACAACCCTTCAGGGCTGCTGCATGGGCCGTTCAGAGAAAGGTTCTCTGGACCCAAAGTTTCTCGGAGCCCCTCTGCCACGGAAGGACTGGTTGTCCGGTGTGGGTTGGGAATCTTGCGATTTCCGGAACCACATCTTCTTCTGACCCTTTTGGTTCTTCGAAAAGGACCGCTGGGGCGGAGAGAAGCGGACTCAGACGGCAGACAACGTCTTCCCGTCCTTCTCGCTCTGGACAAGTGTCTCGTGAACCGTTTTGCCAAACAGGGCAGAACCATCGAAAGGGGCGTTCGCAAAAGACCCTTTAAAGGGCTCCGCAAAGTCACAATGACAGAGCCAGGCCTGACGTCTCATGACTAGGCCTGCTCCGCTAGACCTAGCGGCTCCCTCAGTGGCGTGGGACAATAGCCGCATAGAGGTATTTGAAATGGATCTCAGAGTGGCCATTCGGGTGTAGTACAATTGTTTGTCCTCCGCCGACATGGACTCAGGGGGGAAGGCAGCATATTCTTTGATAAGATCCCGCTGCATCCTGATGACATGTTCCATATAGTTCAGAGACCTTACTGAGAAGGTCGCTGAACTAAAAACTCGCTTCCCTAAGCGGTCCATCGAGCGGGACTCCTTGCTCGGTGGATGGACTGAGGGGCTCTCCTGAGCTAGTTCCCTCTTCGTGGCTGCTGCCGTCAACATGGCATCTACGGGGGGACCCTTGCTCCAGTGCGACTGGTCTGAGGGGGGGCTTAGTATTCTGTCCGGGCGTTTGGGTATTGGCTCCACAGTGTCCGGATCCTTCCACGCCCTGGTGGTAATAAGGTCCACCAAGGGGTCGGCCGGAGGAGACACCCAAGAGGTAGACAGGCCTGCTTCGAATGCCTCCAGAAACACGGACTCGTCGGAGGAAGACTTGGGGGCAGACCACCCACCTCTGATCCTCAGCATCTCCATGATGTCTCCAAAGGAGACATCCTCAGGGGGCGATCTTGGGGAGCCTTCCCCTTCATCCAAGTCAGTGTCCTCAGTTAAGGACTCAGGGGACTCCACGTGCCTCCTCTTGCACTTATGCTTGCGGGGCACTTCCACAGGGGGGCTGTCCGAGGAGGCCTCACCAGCAACATCCTGTTCCAATGGAACCATCTCGGACACTGAAGCAGGCTGTCCCTTTGGCCGGGTGATGGAAGCCTGGCCCAGCAGAGAGGGAGTGCAGGGTGGAGCCGAGACAAGGGCCGGGGGTCCGGATGCTCTCAACAGAGCCCTCTCCACTACATCGAAGGCCGAGGGGGAACCACTCTCTCTGGGCTCCGAGAGTCGGCTCCCACTCGGATCCGATGAAGGGATTGGAACCGGCACAGAGACCATCGGATCCGAAGGACCAGTGCGCTCCGACCTGGACGGAGCAGAAGGCACACTGAATTCCTCTGATCAGAAGCTCGGGCCACGGCTCAGAGAGGTTGGATCCGACAGGCTCGAGGGCAGGGTCGGATCCGAAGTACGGTCGGCGCCGACCCACCCCCGGCTCCAACGCTGCTCGGCTCCGAGCCCGGATAGCGGGTCAGAGAAGGAGCAATAGGATGGAAAAAAGGTGTCGAGCTCCCGAGGAGGCAAGAGCACTCCCATCTGCAGCTGGGCCTGGATGAACCTTCGCATCATCCGGTCCAAGTCTGCATCAGACATGCTGAACGTCGATCTCGAAGAGGCCACCGAGGCAGGCCTGGAATGCCGCCTCAATGACCTCGATGGAGATCAGGCCACCTCCTCCTCGGGCCCTGGGGAGAAACAAGGGGATCGGAGCAGAGGAGGAGGAGACCTAGAAGCAGTGGAGGGAGAAGCCCGCTCAGCTGGCGGGGCTGAAGCGGAGGCCTCGGCCCACCGCTTGTGGTGCTTCTCCCTCCGTTTCTCCCTCCTGGCCTCCCTGGCCTCCGGCGCTTTAGCGGGAGTTTGAGTCCCGGCCGAAGGAAGGGGGCAGGAGTGGCAGCAACCACAGCCTGTGGTAGTGCCACCGGAGCAGCGGAGGCCAGAGCCGGGTCCGGGGGTAAAAGTCCCGCCAAGACCAGCTTCGACCTCCGCTCTTTCAGTGCCCTGGGGTTGAATGCTGCACCAATGGTACAGCCTGAGGTGAGGTGTTCAACCCCAAGGCACCGAACGCACAGAGTGTGGCCATCAGCCGGGGAGAGATTATGGCCACACTCGGTGCATTTAGAAAAAATGGCTTTTGGGGCCTCAGCCATACTTAAAAGAAAAGGTAGTGTTACACAAACACACAGGCCCCAAAACACAACACATACTCACTAACGACCAGCGAAGGGAGGGAAAAACTAATTAAAAGAAAAACATTTTTACACTACAGGGTACCTAACACTTACACACTTTATATTTTTGTAAAAAAGAAGAAAGTTTGACAGAAAAAACACACTTAACTGACGATTACTAGTCGACCTAAAGGAATCCAGCTATCCACAAGCGCGGCAAACTAGATCTGAGGTCATGGAGGGTTGGCAGGGGATTATGGGTGAGGGGAGGAGCTAGGAGCTCGGATCCATTAGCTTGAAACAAGTTGCCGGCTCGGATCCGATATCGGATCCAAGACCCACAGGTTGCTGACAAATGAAGTCCCTACTTCAGATATTAGCGTTTCAGGGAAATAAGCAAACAAACAACAAGCATACAAACAAAGCTAGATTCAGCAGGCCTGGATCTAGTCTATGCTACAGCAAACAAGGTGTACCAATTTCAGTAAGAAACAGTTCAAATATGCAGGCACTATAAGCCTTTAACCAGAAATTCCCAGCTCAGAAGGGCAGAGTCCAGCCTCTCCTCCCACAAGAGTGCAGACCACGAACCTTCTTAATGTAAAATAACTGGCCTGAAGCCCAAGTGCTTAAACCAGAACTAATACACTTTGAGAATAACAGACACTGAGCCCACAATCAGCAGTTCCAAACTTAGAAGGATGTAAGCTACCTGTCCTGCCCACCACAGGCCACAAACCTTCTTAATGTAAAACTGGTCTGAAGCCCAAGTGCTTAAACTAAAAGGCTTAGAATGAGTTACATCAAGCAGTAATAAATACAATTGAGTACTTTTAAGATGACGCAAAAGCAAAATAAAGTAAGAAGAAACACAAATACAGTAAAAGCAGATTAAAAAAAAAAAATAAGTGGAAAGAGAGAAAGGAGTAGCAGAAACTAAGCTGATTGGCCTTCTCAAATGCTCTCCCTGTACTGGGTAGAATGAGGTAATGACTCTAGACTGAGAGGAGGGTCCCAGATCAAATTTACACTAGGGGCGGGCAACTGCAAAGCCACCAACTATAAAAACACTATACCAACAGGGAGGGTGGGAAACAAACTGCAGAAATGTTTCTCACTTGAAAAGCAGCAGTGAGCCTTTAAATGAAAGTTTTAAACAGCTAAAGAAGCCTCTAGAAAAAAAGAGTTTAACTGCAACAAATTACAAACAACCCAACAGATGCTTAATAAAAGTGGACAATTTCCAGTTAATACCTCACACACAGTGAAACTAGCTAGAAAAATACACAGTACACAAAGTGCTATAAATAACAAAGAAATATACAAAAAACAGGATACTTAATGTTATATATTATAGCTCTGTTTATAAGGGACTTGAGACATACGTAGTGACGAAGAGTATGCCCCCCTCCCCAGTCAACACACAGATCAGAAATGCCTCAATACAAAAACTGGACTGGGCAGTCAGAAAGTGAGTTACTATTATTTGTTTTCATCCAAGAATATGCAGCATTAAGATTTCTATACATTCTTCCTAATATGAAATTAAAGCTTACATTAAACTGTGTTTTCTACCTACAACCACTTTATTAAGCACGATTATATAATGACTCCCCATTAATATTCCAAAACGTGCATGCTGATTGGCCAGTTGTCCCGTTGTAAATCCCACAACATACCAACGGAAAAAGTTCTGGTCGCCTGGACTTTTTCCTATCGGTATAAAGTGCTCAAAACCTTTTTTTTTTTTTTTTTTTTTTAAGAAAAAAAGAAAAACGGAGCAACGGAGACTTTTTTTCCGTTGCTTCCGTTTCAAAGCACTGATGTACTGGGCATGGGTGGGATGCAAGTCCCATACGCATGCGCAGTACATCAAAACAAGGAAGCAGTGTACCACAACCAGCGGAAGAACAGTAATGCGCCATTATACAAAGACATTATTTAAGAAAAGTAAGTATGTTTTTTCGGTACTTGCGTATTATTGCAACCAGATTTGCGACATGTGATAATTGCTCTTGTTTTTGTCAAACAACATCTTTTAAGCCTACTCGTGTTTGCTTAACTGTTAAAAAGTCTTCTGTAATGTTGGTGATGGGTTTGAAAGACTAATAAGGGATAAAAATCAGGTTTGTGTGGAGCATACTTTAAGGACGTTGGGCAATGAATACAGTGAACACGGTTGCGTGAATACAAATGATGGGTTGAAAGGAGTGTGGGAATTAGCGTAATATGTTATTTAACATATTGACAGCAAGAAAGTTTTCTTCCTGCATTTGTGTACTGTTCACACGGACAGTTCAACTGGCTCTGAATAATTTCTTCAATTCACTGAGTTGCTGTTCCTCATGTGGAATGGATTATTTTGTAGCTGTACCTCTACAGTATTTTCACTGTATGGATGAAATAATTAATAGAAATACAATGAGACGTGCAAACTCTTTCAGGTAAAGTACTTATTAAAGTTGAAAACATTTTCAAAAGTTAAGGAAGATATATGAAAGGAAAATTTTAAACCAGAATTGCAGTAACACTTAAAGGTTTTCAGAATGGATGATACCGGTTGATATTTATAGGTGAATATAGGGTGGTTTTCTTCATGAGATAGTACTGCTTTGAATGGTTTTATTTTGCAATAGTGGTATTCTCAGGAGAAAGGCTGATTGACATGCGGCGGTAAAGGGCAAACCTACATTGCAGTATTACTTTCTCAGATGTTGAACTCATAAAACTGCCCAAACAAACAAAAAAAATGTCAAGAAAACCACTGTTTCGATGCCTTGTAATAGATTATCGGTACCACTTTACTCATCGGGAAGCAACCTGCATTACCACGAAAATCTGGTTGCGATAATACGCAAGTACCGTTTTTTCTTAAATAATGTCATTGTATAATAGCAACAACAGACTCCGTGGTTGTACTGTATTGAAGATTTACCCACTGTTGGCTTTATTTAATCACTTGGGCTTCGCCCTCGTCATTAAACCACACCAACTGTGGGTAAATCTACAACATATCACATCATGTTGATTACTACTTCAATAAATACTTGCAAATACATTTACACACACACTTTACATAATTATCTTGCTCAGTGAACACTCAGTAGCACTGTGGAATAGCATTTCACAGAACAAGTCAGCACATGGGTAACAAATGTCTGGCAGGGTAGTCAGTGAGTGAGAACGTTTGAATTTAGCCAAACTACAAATGTGCCTGGACTATTTCTACTAATAATTTCACTGAAGAGTTTATATGGTACTTCATGGTGTCGAAAGCAGACATAATGCTGGAAAAGTCCTCACAGACACCTACTGTCTACATATCACCACTTCACAGATATTTGTACTTGTTCAGCAATAAAATAAGCACAAACACCATATTTCTTTAACTAGCTCAGAGAGTGACCACTTGAAGTTTTATGGAACAGTACTTTCCATGCCCAATCAGCATACAAGTCAGGAGTATCTGATACAAATGAGATACTCTGTACTCATGAAAATGTGAATCACTTTCCTGCAATATCATCAATATGCTCCTCTCTTAATTTTGGTAGTAAAATGAACCAGAAGGACATCCTTCATAATTCTCAAAAATGTAATAACAAAACTGTTTCACAACCAAGATCATATCTTTAGGAACAAAAGCCAAGTACATGTGGAACCTAGCTACTGTAATAAAAAAAATCCAAGTTATTTTTTTTTATATAATAAGTTCTTGGTATAATTACAAAATTGAAAAAAAATTGTGCAATTATTCCTCACTGTAAAATTTTTATGTCTCCCTGAAAAATCAAAATCACCACAGCAGAGTGGAGTGTGTGCTGAACTTTCATATTTAGACAGTCGCTAACTTTTACAGTTCAAAATATGTACATTTGTTTTCAAGCAAAGTTTCAAAACTGCATTTTCATTAACTTATCTTGGGAGAAAGCCATCTGGCCAAGAACTCTGCAGGTGTATTGAGGTTTGAATCTTTCCTGCTCTCATTTGCCCGTGCTTCTAGTTAGTTATCAGCCATTTTACACAGCCCAATTTTCCCCAGCACTATAACAAGTGTCAACTGGGAGGGAATCATCATTCAGAGAGCCAACAGGGGTAGATAGAAATTCTTATTTTATGTCCAGCTCTCACGTGGACCCAACCAAGTTATGGAGGAGATGTGCAACTGGCTGGGCATGGAGTTCCTCTTACTTCTACAAGGGGCATTTCATCCAAGCAGGTCCGCACCACCTCCAAAAGGCATGAACTGTGGTCTTTCCTGTATCAACCAGGGAAAACCCACCGCCCAGTGTGCCCCGAGTGTGCACTGCCCTGCCCATTATCTGGGAGAGGTGAGTGGGTCATTCCCCTTCACTCCTCCACCCTCCCTCCTCCAGTGCCATGTTCATACCCATCAACTTAGTGCAAAAAATCTGGACACAGCCTGACACAATGGGGAGGGGGGAGAAAAAGGCTCAAAACAGGGACAGATTTTAAATATTGCTCTTATAAACTTACAAAAGTTGCTAGAACAGGATTTATCTTAGCATGCATTTTTTGAAGGATATGAAGTCTGAAACTCACACGTACAATCATCCCCACGATTTGAAGGGGCTTTTCAAAATGATGATATAAAGATATATACCTGCATGAATGCACATAACATCTCTTCTGCAAGTCTTTCTGATATTGAAATAAAAATTCTGAATAAGGGTTTGAGGTTTGTGCCTGTTTATTTTGTTCCTGAGCATTCTTTTGCCCAAGATGTGATGGAGTTTTGGCGTTTATTAAATTTAAGGCTTTATTTTGACAATACTTTGGATAACACACAGATAGGTTTCAGGTTCCGTGGATCTACGTTTATGCCCCCAATGTCCCCTATTGTAGCTATCTTTCAGGGTAATGTTCTCAAAGATCTTCACTTTAACCCTGGTTAATATAAGTTTAAAAATAATCTCACTAAAAGGGAAAGAGAATGTATTGATAATCTGAGATTCAATAGAGACATTGTGATTTACCAGCGGACAAAGGAGGGGCTGTTATACAGGATTGGGTTGCGTACAGTGGGGAAGCACAAACAGTTAGCAGATGGCAGGCATTCTATGACTATGCCTTTGGACCCCACTAGTAGGCTTAAGGTAGAAATTGATTATTTCTTGGATGAAGCTGTAGAACAAGGTATCATCACTAACAATGATAATTTTCACCTGAAAGTGGCTGATCCTAAGCAACAATACCTGTATCTTCTCCCCAAATCCACAAAGATCCTAGAAACCCACCAGGCAGGCCAACAGTGGCAGGTAGAGGGTCCCTTACAGAACCCCTTTCAGAATTTCTAACTTTATATCGGAAACCACTGTTGTCTTGTGTGCGTGCTCAAATCCAGGATACCACCCAAATTTTGGGGATTATAATCAGATATGCAATTGGAACCAGATTGGCTGTTATGTACCCTGGATGTCACCTCTTTGTATACAAATATTCCACACTGGGCAGGTCTGAGAGCCCTTCAATATTGGCTGGAGAGATCCAAATTATATGAACTAGCTTTTATTACCTTTCTTGTTTGCCTGGCAGAACACGTTTTAACAAAAAACGTGTTCCATTTTCAAGAACAATGCTTTTGGCAAGTTCAAGGTACAGCCATGGGGGCTTCCTTTTCCCCTATCTAGGCTGATCTGTTTATGGCATATTTGGAGGAGGAGCTGATTTATGAACCTTCTCATAATGTGTACATCAATGAGATTGACATATGGAGAGGATACCTTGATGATTGTTGGTTGGTGTGGAGGTCGAATTAAATCTTTTTGCAGGAGTTTGTTGAATACCTTAATGAGAACAAATGGAGTATAGAGTTTAAGGTCAACTTTAATAGGACTGAGAACTTTTTTGGATGTTCTAGTTGGTCAGAATCTGGATAATACTTTGGAGACCCAGATATACAGAAAATTTCCCCAGTACAACTCTCTCCTGCACGCAACTAGCTTCCACCCACAACATATCATCAGAAATATCCCTAAATCTCAATTTTTGAGGGTAAAAAGGATTTGTTCCAACTCCTCCTCATTTAGCCATTACAAACAGGATCTAATTGACAGATTCAAGGATAGGGGATACAAAGCAGGTGACATCAACAGGGCCAGCCTATTTACCTCCAACCAGGATAGGACCACCTTATTGGAATATCAAAGACATTCATCAGATGCGCAGTCCAAATTGAGATTTGTCACGACCTATGGCAGAAACATCAAATCTTTTATGAAGATTATTCATAGACATTGGAACATTCTGCTGGCTGAAAAGAAATTGTCTGACCATTTGGGGGACATATGTGCCTTTTCCTTATGCAGGGGCCGCACCTTGGGTTCCCTTTTTAGTCACTATAAAAGGTCGGACTATAAGGGGAATGCTCTAAACCAAAGAACACTGACAGGAGATATATTGGTGAGATGCGTCCCTTGCAGTCACTGTTCACACTGCCATCGGGTAAATAGAACCAAATTGCAGTACAAGCTGGGTGGCTTATCTGGCTATTTGTACATGCTCTGCTTTTTATGTGGGCCAAACATAAAGACATTTGAAATTCAGAATAGGGGAACACGAGCGATATTAGACATAAAAAGCAATCCAATGCACTGTATAAACACGTTTAAACACAGCACTTCAGTATTTAGATTTACTGTCATTGATCATATTATAGGGAATTGTAGGGATAAAGCTGGTTGGCACAGCATTTTGAACATTAAGGGGAAAAAATGGATAATCAAACTAGGGGGACTTTTCCCTCCTGGTCTAAATGAATATTTATGAACTAACCAATAGAAATGTTCATTGGCACCTGCCCCTGGCTTTATAAGAAGGACCTTTTGGTTCTATGTCTTATTTAATTTTGTCTTCCACTGAAGAAGGCTATTAAGTCGAAACCTGTTTGGTTTGGTGGTTGGGATATGTATTTATGTCCCTTCAACCAGTTGTTATATTTTCTACATATTAAATTATGCTAAACGACACTACTCGTGCTGGCTCTGGTTTGTTTTGACTTTGTTTGGAGAACAGAGACTTTGCACTTGCTGTACGTGCGGGTCTGTGAGGTTTTGAGTATCATCCCCACGATTTACCAGAAAAATCACAAATTTTATGAGGAACAGACCAAAAATAGGATGCAAAAATCTGGTCAGTTGAGAGGGGACTGGGTCCACTAATAAAACCCTGATCACCTAGATCACAATCTAAAGTTTACCCCTCTGTGCAGAGCCAGGCTACATGTCAATGAGATAAAGGTCAGCCAGAATTGATATTAGACAAGCTACATCTCTCGGTCTCAAAACATCCAGCACTACCATGCCATGTAGTAAGCCAAGTGTCACTAGCTGACAGTTAATTTCAGGTGCACTGCTAGATGAAGCAGCAGCAGGGAATGCCTAAGCACTTGACACCGGTGGCCCTATTTAGGACATATAACATGGGATTAGGAAAGCAGGATCAGCCTGCCCGCTCATGACAAACTGAGGCATTGTTCATAGATGCAGAGGCAAGTCTCTCGCCTGACATCCAAGTGCAAATACATAAAAGACGACTTGCTGGGAAAAAAAAAAGCATGGTTGTACACACTGGAGGGACAAATCTATTAGGATAACATCCTAGAAAAGACGAGACGAAAAGGATTTTAGGTCATTACACCAAAAGCTGAAGTATGTAAATTCAGCACAGAAGAGCTATAGCCAAGACAAAGTGGATGTTGGGTGCAGGGTTGGACCCAGCACTGGGTGACAGGCAGGAGCTCAAGGCCTGGTACTGGCTGGGGGGCCTTGCCTGGCCATATAACATTAATTAAAAAAAAAAAAAAAAAAAAAAAAAAAAAAAAAAGTTCGAACCATGGGCTCTTCCAACTAGCTCTTTAAAAGAAAGCGCTTCCTGCTCTGCATAGAGTCTTACAGAACCCAAAACAGATCAAATGAGAAAAAGTATTGCCACGAGTTTTAACTCTTGCAGTACTGGCAGCAGCACAATGACTTGCAGCATTAACATGGTGCATCAGGTGACAGAAGTTTTAGTGTGCACAGAGGAAACCACCCAGGTACTGCTGTCAAATGGAGAGGACAGATTTGATTTTGTTTCTACTGCTATAATCCTGACTGACTTGGTGCTTTAAAGTGATTTAGCTGTTCAAAATGGGAGAAAATGTTTCATGACGCATTTATGCATGGTACTAAAAAATGTGTGTGTGGGGGGAGCATGGTTTGAAAAGAGCCTGGGGCCAAAGTTTCACAAGCTGCCACTAGCCAAATGCATTTTCAATGAATGTGGCGAGGGCTGTTTTGTTTAGCAAATGGCTATCAATGTTTGTGCTCCAAAATTTGAAATAAGTTTTTTTAAATGAAATCAAAATCTCTGCAATAATTGTAAAAGTAAAAAAATAAATAGTATGCATGCTGACAGGTTTGAACATTTTTTTTTTTTTTTTTTTAGTAATCGGGTTGCGATAACCAAACAATAAGACACTGGAATGGCTGTGGGGGGTGGTTCATTAGGGCCCCATTTGACCATAATTCAACTCTGGCTGGTTTCACAGTTAGAGGAGAGGACTTTAGGAGGATGGATTTCTGCAACTCTATTTACCCACTGGCTGGAACCTGGAGTACTGTCATCAGTTCTAGTAGCTGTATTTTGACCCAGAGATTACTGCAACACAAATATAACAAATGGTATCAGGAACAACTGATTGGAAGAGGATATGCAGAAATCCTCAGACGGCTTGCCATGTACACGAAGAAAGAACAAAAATTTGAAGCGACAGCTACACAATGCATTTTCACATGTGGGGGGGAGGGGTGATGTAATTAGACGATTGTATATAATTTTTAGCAGACTACCATCAATCTCACTTGACCCAGCACTGATTATACATGGTGGACTACTAGGTCCTCTGTGGGCCACCAGTTTTTGCTGCAGAAATACCGAAAATATTACATGTCTAAGGGATGGTTATAGCACTTAAAGACTACATAGATACAGGGGGAAAAAAGCAATTAAAACTCAGACCTGATCACAATTTTGCATGCACACAGCACTGGGGGGGGGGGGGACCACAAGGACTAGTTAGCTATATAAAAAATACAACCTGCTAAAACAAATTACGGATGCTCCAGAAGTATACTAGTAGTTCTCATGGCCTGTCAATGCAGAGCCAGTTAGATGATAGGTGCAGGTACCACTATTTGTTAAATTACTGCTGACAATTATTGTAATATCTTTCTTATAAGTAGATTACTAAAGGCCTTAAAGCTATTTAGCTGCATAAAAAGGGTAATCTGCTACAATTAAGGACAGCTTAAAACCCAACAATGCAGGATCAAGATGGGTCTTGTGCAGGCTACTACTATTTGCTGCATAAATGTTGGCAGTTAATGTATTACAGGAAAATGTACAGCCCCTACACTATTTAGGTACAGAAAAAAATCTCACCAGGCTGCAAAATTCAGGAACATTTCTGATGGCAGCATCGAGCATGTTAACCGTCTCAGACGCCCAGTAGTCACAGTCAGTGGACTGTCACACAGTGTGCCAGCAGCACCAGTGCAGACAGTAATGTGGTGGGTGAGGTGTATTCCCAGGCAGCAGCACCAGTACAAAAAGTGACTGTACACCTTCTCACTCCTTACCTACCCAAAAGATCAGCACATGTTGATTGCTTACAAAATGTAAGCTCCCTTTTCAAACTAATACTGCATTGTCAAAAAGCTAGTTTGCAGGCAAAATCGTAATAAAGACAAAAACTACTTTCTAGATGACTGTCACTGTTGAAGTGACACCCGACCCCAGCTGTAGAAATAGGGAAAATGGATGGATGGGTGGATCATTTCTAGAAATATCACTGCAAAATAGTCCAGTTGCTCTGAAAACATACCCTGCATACAAAAACACATTATGCCAACTTGATATCAGTAACACCCAAATGCATCTGCTATGTCTCTCTGTGTTGTACAGTGAATACACTGACAACTCATTATAAAATTAGATCCGTTTGGTCTTTTTACACAGAAACAATTAAAACCCCCATAAATATGAAAATAAATTGGATTTTTTTCTTTATATACCTCAGTTTCTAATAGCATTAGAAAATGTAACTTTTAGAAAACAACATGCATACAAAGTGAAAGAGCCCTGTTGAAAGAGCCTAGTCCAACTGAAACCTCAGAAATCAAACTAGCCAATGTCACGGAAAAATATTCATCTTTTAATACAATTTATCCTTTACTCAAACTTGACAAATTAAAACAATCTTCAGAACTATATAATGTTGTGACATGGCTGTTCTTCCTGCATGACCTTCAAAGTGGTGTTTTTAACCTCACACTACAACTTAAGGCAGGTTTAGACAATGAACTTGCCAATCTACTCCAATGGTATACACCTGCTGGATATTCAAGATCCAGGGATGTGTATTCAACGCTAACTCACAAAGCTTATAGTACCCATGGGAAATACTTTTTCTCTGTAAGTATGCATAAACATAGAATGACATTCCAGCTGCAGTAATACAAACTACTATCCTTCACTGCTTCAGAAGGAATCTGGTGGAGGGCTAACAAGAAGTTATGTACTCACCATAACGTTCGATGTATGTAGTCCATCTCGCCTCACATTCTTACCCGTGGGTTCGGAGCAGAATATCGGCTCCGACTCTGCCTATATTACTAGCTCAAAAGTCTCTGATTGACTGGGCTAAGAGGGTATCCCATGGTACACTCCTTCGTATCCCCAGATCTAGTTTGCTACTAACATAGTTACTGCATACATACCACGCATCCATACAAACAAAAATTATTGAAAGGGACACTGCAGGATACAATCTAACTTCCAAATCATCCAGGCTACAAACTAACTTCCAAATCATCCAGGCAGGGGGAAGGCGGGAGGGTAAGTAAGAATGTGAGGCGAGATGGACTACATACATCGAACATTATGGTGAGTACATAACTTCTTGATGTTATCTAGTCCTATCTCGCCTACATTCTTACCAGTGGGACAGTGTCCCTAGCACCTACATCCTGGGTGGCTCGTAGGAAAATACTCCTGAGAACTGTGGAGCCAAAGGAAGATCTGCCCCTGGAAACCATGCCCAATTTGTAATGAGAAACAAAGGTGTGAGGAGAAGCCCAAGTGGCCGCAGCACATACATCATCCATTGACAATCTAGCTTGATAGGCTGAGGATGAGGAGACTGCTCTTGTGGAGTGGCCTTTAGCTGGAAAAGGCAAATTTTTACCTGCTGTCTGATAGATTAAGGAAATACAGCTGGCTATCCATCTAGAGAGAGCGTGACCTTGGATACCGGAGAACCAGACCGGTTTTCCGGAAAGGAGACAAAGAGTTGGTCAGATTTCCGGATATCTTTCGTCCGGTGTAGATAGAAGCGTAACTGTCTATGTACATCCAATTGGTGAAATCTGAATTCTGCCTTGTTAGAAAAATTGGGGAAGAAAACTGGCAGCTCAATAGACTGATTTATATTAGACACAGAAGCCACTTTGGGAAGGAATGATGGGTTTGGTCTGAGAGAGACTATCTTTATGGAAGATCAAATATGGGGGTTTGATGGAGAGGGCTTGAATTTCAGAGACCCACCTCGCTGAAGTGACGGCTGTTAAAAATGCTGTTTTCCATGTTAAAAATTTTAACTCGCAGGTAGCTGCAGGCTCGAATGGTGGAAGAGTGGGGGCTTGAATAACAAAATCGAGGTCCCAGGGCATGACAGATTGGGATACTGGGGGACGAAGTAATAGCGTACCTTTAAGGAATGCTTTACATAGTCTGTGTGCCATAAGGCTAGGCTCATTGGCCACATGGAAGTTTGATATAGCCGCCAGCTGAACTTTGATGGTGGCTGATGCGGACCCTTGAAAGAACAGCAGAGACAAAAATTCCAGAATCGAATCAATTGGAGCAGTGTAGGGATCAATGCCTCTAGAATGAGCCCAGATAGAGAACCTCTTCCATTTGCTAGAGTAGATTTTTCTAGTGGATGGTTTATGAGAGGACGATAATATATGGACTACTTCCAGTGAAAAATTGTGACATCTGACTAACGATGGAAGTGGAGTAGCCAAGCTGTTAACCGGAGTGTCCTCAGAGAGGGGTGGAACTGTCCCGACATGTGCGTCAGTAAATCTGGAAGCGGTTCCAGAATCCAAGGGGTATCCACAATGTAAGGTTGAAGGAAGGGGAACCATACCCGACGAGGCCAGTGTGGGGCAATCAGAATCATTCTGCTTCCCAAAGATTGTGCTTTCTGAATCACCCTTGAGAGAAGGGGAAACGGAGGGAAGCATAAAGCAGACCGGAGGGCCAATTGTGAGCCAGAGCGTCCCTGGGTGATTCCCCCGGTGGGGGGATCAGCGAGTAGTTGTTGCTGCATTTCGCATTGAGAGGGCTGGCAAAAAGGTCGCAGCAAGGTTGACCCCATCTGCTGAAGATTCGCTCTGCAACCAGGTGATTCAGGGACCACTCATAGGGCATAAGAATCTCCCTGCTTAGCTTGTCCGCTATTACATTGGTCTTCCCCGGAATGTGCATTGCCACCAGAAACCGTTGGGAAGCTATTGCCCAATGCCACACGCGCATGGCCTCTCTGCATAGTGGGTAAGATCGGGTTCCCCCTTGCTTGTTGAGATACACTCAGACAACATGTCAGTAGTGTAGTATCGCAATAGTCCCTAGAGGAAGAACTTCTTGAAGTGCCTGCAACGCAAGAAGCACTGCTCATCTCCAGGACGTTTATGTGCAAATGTTTCTCGTGCTCCTGCCATGTGCCTTGGACCATCCTGCCGAGATAATGCCCCCCACCCCATCTGGGCGGCATCCGTGGTCACAGTGGCAACAAGGATGGGTGGAACAAAGGGCTTTCCCCCGTTCAAGTTGTTGGTGCACAGCCACCAACGGAGGTCCTGCTTGCATCAGTCTGTCATTAAGATTGGATGGGATAGCGGAAGTCTCTGGAGAGACCACTGGACAAAGAGGAGCCACTGAAGAAGTCTCATGTGTAATCTCGCTAGAGGAACCAACATGATAGTCACCGCCATGGTACCTAGGAGTTGTAGAATCAGTCTTGCCTTCGCGTGTCTCAGGGGCATCAGCGTGAGAATTTGTTGTTGCAACCCTGTGATCCTTTCTTGTGGTAAGAATGCTCGCATTTGAATGGTGTCCAACTCTGCTCCTATAAAGGTGACAAGCTGTAAGGGCAATAAGGCAGATTTTTTCCAGTTTATTGTGATGCCTAATCGGTGACACAGACTGATGGTAGCGTCCCTGGTCTGAATTAGTTGATGCCTGGTGGGGGCAGTGAGGAGCCAGTCGTCCAGGTACGGTAACACCTGGAATCCTTGACGTCTCAAGTGAGCCGTCACCACTGCCATACACTTGGTGAACACTCTGGGGGCTGTGGTGAGACCAAAGGGCAGGGCTCGAAACTGGAAGTGACTGGCTCCCAGCAGGAAGCGTAGGTGACACCTGGATGCCCTGTCCATTTTGACATGGTAGTAAGCATCCTTGAGGTCGATGGAGCACATCCATGCTTCCTCCTCCAACAATGGGAGAATCGATTGTAGAGTGACCATACAGAATTTGGACTTGTGTACGTAATTGTTGAGTTGACTGAGATCTAGTATGGGTCTCGGGTCCCCTGTTCTTTTCGGCACCAAAAAGAATCTTGAGCAAGTCCCTAATCCGATTTGGTCTGAGGGGACTGGTTGGATGGCTCCTTTTTCTAGCAGCTGAGATATCTCTGAGGCTGCTTGATCCCTTTGACTGGGTGGAACGTCCGGGATTTTTCTTATTGGAGGGGGTACTGAAGAAAATGGAATGAGGTAACCTCCGGAAATTATCCTTAATACCCATCGGTCCTGGGTGATATTTTCCCAGGCTTCCGGATACAAGGAAATTCGACTCCCGACTGGCTCCGGATAAGCACAGTCGGGCACACCCTCAGGAATGAGAGTATGGGGAGCCGCGGAAGGAGTCGTGGTCTCTGGAACTGCGGGGGCCCCCTCTGCCTCTGGGGCGATGT
This sequence comes from Protopterus annectens, assembly GCF_019279795.1. Classification (NCBI taxonomy): domain Eukaryota; kingdom Metazoa; phylum Chordata; order Ceratodontiformes; family Protopteridae; genus Protopterus; species Protopterus annectens. The sequence goes on from NC_056744.1 coordinate 729,432,905, forward strand.
CTCCCTGAATAACTCCCCCCTCCCCTGCCTCTGGAGGGGGGTTCACCTTGTGCGGCAGGAAAACACCTTTGTGATTTCTTGAACCACACCCCCCCCCCCCCGGGCCTTGGGATAAGGCCTAGACGGAAGGGAAAAACGGACCCCTATGGCAGACACGGTCTTTCCCTCTTGCGCGCACCTGATGAGGGTGTCTTTCACTTTGGTCCCAAACAAGGAGGAACCATCAAAAGGGGCATCAGTGAAGGAAGACTTGAAGGCCTCCGCGAAGTGACACAGGCGCAGCCAGGCTTGCCTTCTAAGGGCTACTCCTGAGCTGGCCGCCCTACTTGCGCCCTCGGCCGCATACGAAATGAGTCGCATGGACAAGTTTGCAATGGAGTGGAGGGTAGAAACCCGTGCATTAACTGTCTGAGCCACTGCCTCAGGTATGTTACCCACAACAGCATCTCCCAGTTCCTTAAGGAGATCTCTCTGGAGCAGAGTGAAATGAGACAAGTAATTCAGCAACCGTAAAGTGAAGGTGGCTGAAGACAGGGTACGCTTCCTGTACCGGTCCATAGTCCTAGACTCCTTGTTGGGAGGATGGACCGACGAGGAAGACTCTGCAACTTCCTTCTGGGTGGCTGCCGCCACCACCATGGCATTTACAGGGACTCCCTTTGACAGAAACTCTTTTCCCTGAGGGGCGGAGAGAAATTTGTTGGGGCGCCTGGGTACGGGCTCCACAGAATCAGGGTTTTCCCACACCCTTCCACAAATACGGTCAAGAAGTTAATCGAAGGGTGGAGACACCCAGGAGGCAGAGGGTTGAGTGCCAAAAGCCTTAAGGAATACTGACTCCTCCTCGGAAGGGGTTTTGGAAGGCCAGTCTCCTCTTTGTTTCAGTATCTCCAGTATATCGGAGAAGGAAACATCATCAGAGGAAGACTTTGGGAATCCTTCTGATTCCTCGAGGTCAGTATCTGAAGTGAGAGACTCGTCCTGGGAGTCTATGTGCTTCCTCTTGCACAATTTCTTTCTGGGAGGTTCCTCAGGCACTGGCTCTGAGAGACCTTCAGAAAGTAGGGGACCGCTCGTGGGGGTGTCCTTACGGCCTAGCGCTCTACTGTCCAAGGATAGGGGAGTGTCAGAAGCTCTCGCCAGAGTGGTAGGGGATGGAATGACCGACCCGAGTGATGTAGCTGACTATCTGGCCAGCGCGCTCCGCATGGCCTCGAAGGCCGCCGAGTCAGAGGACAGACAGACCTCCAAGGCCACGACCGGGAACGGGGTCCCCCGAGCCGATGCACCGAGTGGGAGACTCAGAACTGAAAGATGTCCCGAAGTATCCCCTTCAGGCCCGACCGAGACCACCAGAGTCTCGAACCCTGTGGACGGGACCGACATGGTCGGAGCAGAGGTAGGCACCGATAAGCCCAAGGGAGGTATAGGAGCCGGCGCAAGAACCTCACTCGGAGCAGAACATACCGGCTCCGACAACAAAGATGTGCTCAGAGGAGGGATCGTCGAAACAGCCATAGGAACTGGCTCTGGAGCCGACTGGGTCGGAGCCGAAAACAATTTAGCCAACACCGGCGACTGCAGGAGCCTCTGCACTACCCTATCCACATCCAAATAAGAAAGCCTGGAGGAATTGGAGGAAATGGATGGAGACTGGGATCTCTTATCTGGTGAAACATGCCTCACACTAGGCGACCGGCTCCGAATGGGTTCGAGAATGATCGGAGCGGACGCAGATTTACTTAACACAGATACCTCCTGCGGCCCAGAGGATAGTGGAGCCGAGGAAGCAGAGTCCAATACAGTAATCTTCTCCGGAGGCTCCAAAGGTGCAGATGGAGCCGGAGACCTTTTCTTGGACTTGGAGGCTTTAGATTTCGACAGAGCTGGAAGCGAATCTATAGCTTCCTCAAAAGACGGTTTAAGCAGTCCCTTTAAAATCAATTTGTTTTTCCTCTCTTGGAGCACCCTAGGACTGAAGGCGTGGCAAAAGCTACACGACTCCTGTAAATGGATGGCTCCAAGGCAGTAGACACAGAGTGTCCATCTGTGATGGACACTTTATATCCGCATTTTGAACATTTTTTAAAGCCAGAAGGCTTATGTTCCTTCTGATCCTTAGACATTATCTGTTACTCTGGAGAACAGTTAAACTTCCAAAACGGGCGGGAAAGCCCACAACGTTCACCAGCAAACAGTACTACACAGACTGAGCGAAGCCCTAAACAAACAATAGCAACAAAAAGACACCACTGAAGAACCTCCAACTAAAACGGTTCTTAAGACAATACAGAGAACTAACACAAGAACAACTCAACTAAGGGAGGACTAGGTCCTCTAACTAAAACGGGCCTAGCCCGTGGGAGCAGTTAGAGATACCACAAAAACACCAAGAAACACACAATCACAGTGACAGCTTTTGAGTATAAAGCAACCAACTTCTCAAGAGAAATAAGTCAAAAAGAGGTACTTAGCCACAGCCAGGCGAGACCACGTCCGAGCTCTATAAGCGGCAAACGAGATCTAGGAATACAAAGCAGTGTACCATGGGATACCCTCTTAGCCCAGCCAATCAGAAACTTTTGAGCTAGTAAAATAGGCCGAGTCGGAGCCCATATTCAGCAATGAACCCACGGGTAAGAATGTAGGCGAGATAGGACTACACAACATCTCATGGTTTTGTCAATGCGTCAACCAGGGAGAAAAATCAACCCTCGGTAATATATTACTGTCATATCGCTGCAACACTACTTACAAACATACCTCTCGACTTCTTTGCTCAATAATTCTGGACAATGCCATAAATAATGGATGGAAGACCAGGCTCAAAGTCAAACTTTTTATTTTAAAACCTATTGTAAATTATCTTACAACTGAACAGGTTTTGCATCAGCACACATTTTCTGAGAAAGTATGAAACTCCCCTGATGGTTAGATACATGCATACAAATATTTCAGGCATTTGCAGTAATGCCCTTCTAGTTTACCAATATATAAACAAACAAACAAAACACAGTTATTCCCACAATAAGTGTCCAAGTTTTATCTTACAATCAACTAATGCTTGCTTTAATGTGATTTGATAGTCTATTCCATGCATCAGCTACTCTCTGAGAATACACCTTTCATTCTCTTATATATTTGTATATTCATATACTGACCACACACACACACACACACAGACAGACACAGACACACAGACACACACACACAGACAGACACACACAGACACACACACACACACACACACACACAGACACAGACACACACACACACAGACACACAGACACACACAGACACACACAGACACACACAGACACACACAGACACACACAGACACACACAGACACACACAGACACACACAGACACACAGACACACACACAGACACACACAGACACACACACAGACACACACAGACACAAACACAGACACACACACACACACACACGCACACACACGTGGACACACACACAGACACACACACACACAGACACACACACACAGACACACACACATACAGACACACACACACACAGACACACACACACAGACACACACACACACACACACACACACACACACACAGACACACACACACAGACACACACACACACACACACACACACACACACACACACACACACAGACACACACACACAGACACACACACACACAGACACACACACAGACACACACACACACAGACACACACACACACAGACACACACACACAGACACACACACAGACACACATTCTTTTACATAGGTTGTCTGAGGATTCTTTACTTTTTGCTAAACCCAAACATTCTGAGAAGTATTTGTCTCAATGCCTTATATACCAGAATAAGATCTTCTCTTAAATATCCATATGAGGCACCGTACAAGTTCAGCTATTTTAGTCTTTCATCCAAGGACGCACCTGGAATATTTCTATTGCACTCCTTTAGAATTTACTCATGCTTGTTTTCTTACAAGGTTTCCATATTGTTATTCCATACTCTAGTTTGGGTCTAATGTTACTTATAAACAAGGATTTCATCATTTCCAATTTCCTAGACCTTTATAAATCTTTTTAGACAATCTATAGTTCCATAACTATCACTGACCAATTGGATGATATGACTAGAAAACCCAGGTTCTTAAATAAATACAAGTTTCAGTCACTATGCACTGTATTAAACATTCACCTTTTACTCTGTTTCCCTAATTTCATACGCTTTATTTATCAGCATATTATTCTCCTGTAACCAAATGGTCAATTTAGTCAAGTTATTTACATTTGTTACAGGCAGGGCATGTATGCAAATCAGTCCCCCCCCCCATTTTTGAATCATTTACATACAGACTACAAAAAAGATAGCTCTGAAAGATACAATCTAAACAGGTATGGGCCTAGGACCGAACCTTGCGAGACACCCTGACTAACAGAGGATTTCACCCATTAAATTGCTGTGTGATATTTACCATGTCCTATTTGTAAGCCATGCAGCTATCAATCTGCACCTTATTGTTTATTATAGATATTTATAGCACTTCTGTCTGCTGCATACTTTTTACTGTATTTTATAGCTATAAACTAATCTGCACGGTTGCACTAAAAACTGACTGCCTTCACAGGGCCTGATAAATAAGGTTTTTACTGTCACACTGTTTGTAAATCTTTTCTAGCTAGTTTGTGTGAGGTATTAACTGGAAATTTTCTCCATTTGTTAAATATCTGTTTGTGTTTGTGATTTCCTGCCAAGGAGTCCATCATATAACTTTATTTAGTTTCCCACCCTCCTTCCCTACTGGTATCCTGTTCTTATACTTGGTAGCTTTGTAATTGCCTGGGACACTCCTCCTAGTCTGGTGTCATTAGCTCATTCTACCTAATACAGAGAGAACATTTGAGGAAGGCCAACCCACTTAGTTTCTTAACCTTGAATTCTCTTCTGCTCCTCCTCTCTCCCTTTCCACTTTACTAAAAAAAAAAAAAAAGCTTTTTTCCTCCTGCCTTTCTTGTAACTAGTCTAGTCCAGATACAGAAATAGTATACTGGCCGTTTGGGCAGTTTTTCCATCTCTTTCAACTTTCTGGTTTAAAAGCCTGCGTTTGCACTTTTCCCGCCTTTCCTGTAACTAGTCTAGTCCAGATATAGATTTGCTGTATCCAGGACTGTATGTAAGCTTCTGAGCCCACCAAGCCTTTCTGTGTTGGAGGGAAGCCTTCTAGCTTATCAGTGTGAGTGGTAAGCACTGGGCAGCCTATCTACCACAAGAGGAGTGGTTTCTGGCCCAGAAAGTGTAGTTTATTGGCCATTTGGGCAGTATTTCCATCTCTTTCAACTTTCTGGTTTAAAAACCCGCATTTGCGCTCATTTCCCACCTTTCCTGTATCTGGTCTAGTCCAGATGCAGATTTGCTGTGTCCAGAACGGTTTGTAAGCTTCTGAGCGGTGCCAAAGTCTGCTCTTCAATTTTTTCCCCATAGATCTACTAGTTCTTTCTCTCCTGCACTTTTACTAGCTTATTAGTCTAGCACTTCACCAGACTTCTTGTAACAATTATTGTAGCACACAAAAGTGCTACCACCACTAAACATTCTACAAGGAAACAGCTCCAGGACCCATTATTAATGCCCACCCCTCCAGACATGTCTAAAGATCAATTCCCTGTGTTTTCTCCTATTAAGCTGGTGAACTTGGGCATCCCGAGGCAATGTAGCAACTGCCTCATGTGCACTAACAACCCTCTTCTACCTCCCAACACTCAGACTTGCGAGAGATGCACTTATATAGCCAAACTGGAAGCCACGCACTCTCCAGCCAAGACCGGACTAGCTGGTCAAAAGGAGAAGGTCAACACATGCACCACATGGAACACACACCAGCACTGCCTTCACATAAAAACACAAACCGCACACCCGCCTTCACGTAGGCTCTCAATAAAAATCTACCCAAACAGCAGAGACCCCCAAGTCAGAAACGCACTCAACCACCACAACACAACACTAATCATGAGACACACAACTCTCCTAAACAGGGTGCCACTCAACCAAAGCCCCCAAGGCAAAACAGCATGCCCAACACACTAGTCATAGGGGACTTGATAGTGAGGCACACTGATGTCCCACTCATTAGGCTGAATAAGGAGAAAGTAACAGTCAACCTCCTGTCAGGCGCCAGGATCGCCACATAACGCACGCACTCGAGTCTCTCAACAGGTACAAATATGACTGTCATTGTACATGTGGGTTGTGAATGACCCGAGACGTACATCCCTGGACTACATGAAGAGACATGGAGGAGCTCTTGGATTATGTAGCCCAAGCGGGTATGAAACTAGCCCTGAGCAGCATCCTATCATCACCCAGAATGACACCACAGTACAAGCAGAAAATGATTGATTTCAACAACTGGCCAAGTTTCTGGTGTCATTCTAAGGGGATCCATCTGTCTGGGATGACATGACAGACAGACCTTGATGCTTTGCCAGAAATGGCCTGCATCTGTCACCCCTGGGCTTCAGGGGTGACTAGCCTTGGCTAGTGTCCGGTAGTGGCTTTTTTAAAACAGTGTTTAAAAGACCAAATTACCACCATTAACAGCTACAAACAAATGCAATCTGAGGGTCATGCTGCTGAACGCTAGAAGTCTAAATCTCAAAATGCACTAGCTGGAAGCACTCCTTAAAATGGAGAACATAGACATGTGTGTGTAACAGAGACCTGGGTTCAAGGCAGCAGAAATGATGCACTGCTACAGTCATCACTCTCCGCAAAGGAGGAGAGACTACATACCCTGGGAACTCTCACCCCATTAGCCTGATGAGTCTGATATGCAAAGCTAGGGAACGTATCATTATGGACCTAATAAACAAAAGATATAGGGAATCTCCAAACTCTGGATCCAACACAGTTTAGTTTTGTTAAGGGTAGATCACGCCTACTTAACTTGGTCAACTTCTTTGAATCAGTCACCAAAGCTGTGGATGAAGGCAAGGTGGTTCATGCAGCCTACCTTGCTCTGGCCAAAGCCTTTGATACCATTCCCCACTCAGGAATCACAGAAAAACTCACTAAGCTAGGCATCAACCCCTATATCACTAGGTGGGTTGCAAACTGGCTCACAAGTAGAACCCACAGTGTGAAAGTAGCTGACTCCAAGTCAGACTGCCGACCAGTCACAAGTGGAGTCCCACAGGGTTCGGTCCTGGGTCCTCTCCTGTTTGGTATCCACTTCTCTGATGCCCAGGCCAACAGGAAAGGACTCTGGCTGACAAAGTTCACAGACAATTGCAAGTTGGGAGCTATTATTAACTCCCCGAGTGAGGTTGACATCCTACAGAAAGACCTCAATGAGACCAATGACTGGTGTCAGAACCATGGCCTTAAGCTCAATGCCAAAGTGTCGTCATCCCCTTTGGGAAAAGTCCGGTTCCCGTGAATTACCACATCGATGGTAGTCCACTGAACACAGAAGGCATTATAAGAGACCTGGGAACACAGGTTGACAGCAACCTCTCTTTTGAGCACCACATTGCCACTGTGGTCAGAAAGTCCCTCTGTGTGGCACATCTCATTACTAAGGGTTTTGCATCCAGGAAGAAAGAGGTCATTGTCTCCCTCTACTCTTCCCTCATTAGGCCAATCATTACAATGCCCCATTTGGGATGAACCCCACTAAACACCTGCAACAACTGGAGAGGCCGCAAAAATACCTCACAAAGAGGATCCTAGGCCTTAACTATTTGTCCTATATGGACAGACTAAAAAAAATCCAACTATTCTCCGTTTCATATCGCCTACTTAGAGGTGATCTCTGCTTGACTTACAAAGCCACATCTGATCCAGCTCTGTCAGAAATGCTACATCTAAAGAAATTGCAATCCCTCCGCACCACACACTCCAGAGACCTCAACCTCATTACCACAATCAACAGAACATGCTGGAGGGGCAGGTTCATAACCAGAGACTGGCTATGCTATGGAATAGACTTCCCATACATGTCAAGCAGACCGCCTCACTGGCCTCCTTCAAGAGAAATCTGGATGAGTGGATGGGAAATAGAAAATTCACCCCAGGGATCAATCCAGTGGCTTTACTTAGAAGCACTGGGAACCAAGGTCAGGTGGCACGATGCCAGGATAATCCTATGGGCTAGGCTTGTAAAGGCTCCAGGGCCATTATCCTAGTATGCATCTACGAACCTATGAACATCAATACCTAGTTGTTCTGTGTTGTGTGTACGACCTTATCAAATGCTGAAGTCTATATAAATTACAACACAGCACATTTTTTTTCATTTGTAATTATATTGCTATAAAGCATCTTACATGTGGCTATAGAACTATTTTCAACATATGCATGCTGAAAAATGGTTTCAAGTCCCAGCTTTTCCAATTCTGACAATAATTTAGCCAAAATAACCTTTGCAATTATTTTCCCCAACATGAAACTAAACTTAAAGGCTAGCATTATTTCTGGCAACCCTCCGTGATCTACCAGAAGGAACATGGCAAAAGTGAGTTAAAATAAAAATAATAATCCGGGACACCTGAGATGTATGCACTGCAAGACTTTCATGCTGTAGCTTCCTAGATTATGACCTGCACCTTGGGCACTATCGGCACTCAGTATGACTATACTCCCCTTTACAAACGCACCTGTTAAAACCATAAGATACTATCTTCCTCCATCCATAATGAATTACTCTCTCTCTAGCTAGATCATGATCACGAACAAAGAAAATCACCTGAATAAGACCATACCATGCCAAAACCTCTTGGCTGATCAATATTCCTTCACGGAACGAATGGTGCCCTCAAATACCCTTTTTGCTGAAGGTTTAGTCCCTTTAACTGGAAAAGACATGTTGGCATGACAGATTCAAATTGCAACATATTCCTCACCTCTGAAATAAACTTCCACTACATGTGAACAGTAGCATCCTTGCCACTTTCAAAGCAGCCTCAAAGCATCAGTCTCCCCTTTTCAACTCACCTAAAAAGAAACATTCTAGAAGTCAACCATCTAATGCATCTAACATCCACTCCTCATTCCCCACAGCAAATTTCAGAATCCGCTTCAGTACACTTTCCAGCCCTGATTCCATTAATAATCCTACCTCTCTCCCTCTAACCTCTCTCCTCCCTCCTATAGTCAACACTTTCCATTTCAAAGCATTTGAAGCTAAACACGTAGTACCACTACTTGAAAAACTAAAAACGGACTCACCTGATGGTCCTGACCATCTTCTCCCATGGTTCTTATTTATATGCAAGGACTTCATATTTCTACCCCTTCTTCGCATTTATATTTGCGAAACGCAAATCATATTGAATATCTGGAAAACCACAATTGTTAATCCCAAAAAAAAAAAAAAAAAAAAAAAAAAAAAAATAAATAAATAAATATATAAATATATATACTAACCCATCCCACACCACTGACTTCCATCCCATCTCCATCCTTCCCATACTTTGGAACTTAATTTGTCAAGAATTTTACTATCAACTCACCCATAACATGTCATAATATAATCTACTATTCACAAAAACAACATAGCTTTTTGAATGGTAGGAGCACTTCTACAGCACTCTGGACACTTACTAACATCCTCCTGGCCATGAACAAAGGCCTCCTCAACGGAGCCATCTTGACTGGCTTCACCACAGCTTTTGCTTTGCTTGACTAGAACATCCTGTTGGATCACCCAACTGAAATTTGAATTAGCCCAAATACAGCTCCCTGGATTTTAAAGTGATCTTTCTAATCAGTACTTCTATTTAGTTTCACAGCATCCTGGTTTCCACTCCTCTCAGGACTACATTCTGGCTTTTTTTTTTTTTTTTAATGAAACAAACTACCACTTGACCTCCCTCATCTCTCTCTCTTTTACTCTGATGACATGGTCTTATTTCATTCAAACCCAACCTCCTCAGCCATACAACTATTAGCATAGTTCCTTTCTTTTTTCTAAATGGTCATCATTACCTTTTTGTTATTAAGCAACTTCCTAAACTAAATGAATGCTGTTTGGTACCTTCCCTAAAATGGCAAAAAACTCAAATAACTTCTTATCTGTGAGCATCTTGCAAACCTCACTGATCAAATCATCTTCGTCAAACACCTTGGTATTTGGCTTCCTTCACCTGGAATAAATAGAAGAAAATTCCCACATATTTTGGTTCTATAAATTTTCCCCCTTTCTCTCCAGATCAACCAGGAATGCCATAGGCAAAAGCATTATACTAGTATAGTTTGAATACGGATGCCCACAGGTTGCAGCAGCATCCAAGAAAACTCTTCCATTGTCCAAACTATAAGCAACTATTTACCGTTTCATCATCATCTCCCCTAGAAATAAGCATCATTGCATCATGCTTAATAAAACTAATAGGCTAGCTATCCAGCAACATGCCAACCTGCGTCTTGGATCCCAACTCTACAAGATCAGCAAAAAAAAAAAAGTCCTTCTCTTGCCTCTAACCACTACAGATACCCCCCCCGTTACAATCCAGAAATTTTAACCACTCTAGTCCACTTCAGTGACCAGGAACCAAGCTTCACTGCACTAACCATGTCTTCTCCCTCGTAGACCACAAACTCTGGGAATCCCTCCATACTAACCTTAAAGATCTCATGTCATACCCATCATTTTATGCTCCGCTTAAAGATCATTTAAGTCAGTCAATCTGCAAATGCTTTTTTCTCTGGAAAAGTCACCAAATCCGCCACTCTCCCCTTTGCCAGTCAGGCACATTTGTATTTCTTGCATTATTTCCCTTCACTAATATGCGACGTCACTTTCAGATCATATACATAGTATATAGTTACTTTCTATGTGCCCTTACCTTATGTTTGCTACCTTTTACACGTTGTGCTTTATCCCTTACACTCTTCCTCCTTCTCTAACCATCCCTTCCCACTGTTCTCTGTACCATTTACTTTTGTATTATTAGTGTTACTGACATTGTTAGTGTTACTGACATTATTTGCATGCATTTTTCTTACTCATGATGCTTCTTGTTTGTCTACTGACATTTATACTTGCCTGGGCCGAGATGGAAATAGACCCTTTGAATCAGTGCTTTACCCTGCTTATCAAACTAACGAATTAAAATTCTCCCCTGATCTATATCCTGTTTTGACCTCCATAAAAATGGAAGGAACTTCTATTTTTTTTTTTTAATTGTCTGCAGACCAACTGCCTATGAACCTAGGCTACTAAATACTATTTTTCCATCTAATTTTCTTTATAAAAAGCTGGTCATTTAAAAATGCCACCTAAAGTCACCTGTATGTTCTTCCACATTACTACCCATGCCATGTTCAAATAGTTATTAAATGCTATAAGCGTGTACATATTATATTACATATTTCCTTTTACAAATTTCTGGAGCTTTTCTTACCGCACCTTCACTGAAAGGGATACCCTGAACAGCCAAACTTTCCCTGTACACAAAAGCAAATGACCAATTACACAAATTCATAACCTGACATGCAAAAGGTTATTTTGCAAACTTAACTTTTATCAGGCAACCAACTCAAATAAGGATAAAGCCCTGACTACTGTCCAGGGGACCTGTGTTCAAATAGTGACCCAAGCAACTGAACATTCTGGTATGGAGGGATGGATGGTGCCTCTAAAGGGGTGGGGGTGGGGGGGCTCACAGACAGCCATGTCTGTTGCTCCAATACCGAGGGACAGAGGTCTCAAGACACTGAAATTAGAAAACCAGTGATGGCAGCTCCAGGCCCTGTATCTGTGAAGACACAAGCACGTATGGGCATTTGGAGCCCTAGCAGTCCCATTCAGTGGTGCGCACATGCACATCACCACCACCAGTAAAAGGGTTACAGTCTTATTGCAAAAATGCTCATTGCCAGGATATCACTGACAGCACAAATTGTCTGATGACTGTCAGGATGATTGCCCCCATACAGCCTCCCACTCCAGAGGATCCAACGAGATCCTCACCACAAGGGAATGAAAGGGACTGTGTAGTAATGAGAAGCTTACTAGAGGCACCTTCCAACAGATCTCTTAACAATTAAAACAATGCTCAGGTGTCTAACACTTTCTACAAAGAAATTCCTTAGTATAAACAAAATAATACCCCAGATAAGTGGAGTTGTAAAGAAATGCATTATTAGTGTTCACCCTCTACTTAACCTTAAGATGATATCTTCAGAAATAAACACTGAACACTATCTTAATAAATATACATGCTTTGCATTACCTTGCCAAATATTAACATCACTTCTCTGCACAATCTTTATTAAAAATGTTTAAAAAAAAATTACATACGACATAGGCAATCATACATTTATATAAATGAAAACAAACCATACTGGCATAATCTTAGTTGCAAGCATTATACATCTACTTATAATCTAACCAATCATTGTCAAACATTACATAGCTCATTCAAACCCTGCCTTCTTTGACACCTCATTCCATCCCTGTATGTATTGTTCCCACAATTCCCTTTTTTCCTATGTAAATTGCTCCTACCCTTTTCTAAATATTCCAATTCCAGTTGTTTTATTTCTGTTACTATACTCACTACTTCTAGTACAGGAGTCTAGGTTTAGCAATTAAATGGCGCCATTCATTGCCAACAGAGAATCAAATGTTCATTCCTTGGACATTTAATTCAGCAAATGTGTGAGACTGGGAACTAACTAGTTGGCCAACATTTCCCCATCTCACACACCACAGTATTTCAATGCCCCTTACACCCTCCAACTATTTACAACACCACCAAGATCACACTACAGTGAGGAAAAGGGGCAAATTTCCTAATGTTGGCCAACTACTTCCATGCCCTTTTCCCCACTGTAGTGCAGTCTCGGAGTGGATATACACAGTTTGACATTTGAAATACAAATTGCTGTGTGTGAGATGGGGAAATGTTGGCCAACTAGTTAGTTTCCTCATCTCGCACATTCTCTGATGTGCATGTTTGATTCAATGTTGGCAACGAATGGCTGTTCGATGAACGTGCCATTTGATTGCTAAACATAGACCCCTAGTACAGTTGGTTTAGGCTTTAAATTTCCATTTTCTAGTAATTGTTTTTTGGCAGCCATCATAATTAAACTCAGCAAGGCCTTACGATGTCTAGGCAATTCAGATTCTGTATCATGGTTCAGAAAAATCATTTTCCTAGATGCATCAAATTTACTCACCAAGTAGCTCTACAGTAGTCTTCAGAGAATCTTTAAACTCTGCTAACTCAATACACCCCCAGAAAATATTATCCCTTTCTTCCCCATCACACCTCCAACATTTGCTTTCTACCAGAGAAAAAAAAAATCTCTGAAGTCTATATCGGTATTTTATATCCAAAGTAAATATTTCCAAGCAAAAATCCTACATCTTCTAGATTTTGTTGGATATTTGGGAGATGTACTTTCTATCCCCCCATTGTTTCTTTGCAAATTGCTTATCCAATCTCGCTTCTCAATCCTTTCTAACCTCCTCCAATTTCTCTCTGCACAATCTTAAAAACAGCTTGTCAAACAGTGCTCACATTTTTAGTTGTCTCCACAAAAACAACACAAGCTTTACAAAAGTATAATCATGAAGCAACACCTTTTGCACTTTGCAACAATGCACGATGTAATCTCAACTCCTTTTAATATTAGGGTCCATTACCCACCTAACACTCGATCCAATACCTGGCTCAATGTTATATAAAAACCCAGGTAGGGAAAACCTCAATAAAAGATGATTAAGTCAATTTTTGGTGTCATTCTAAGGGGGTGCAATATTTGTCAACAAGCAAGGAGATGGTCAACAGAGCATGCTGCTTTGCCAAGGATGGTCTGCACCTCTCCCCTCTGGGCTTTCGAATATTAGATAAAACAGTCTTCCCCCGTAGTGCCTTTTTTAGGCAATGCCAAACAGAAAAAAAAAAAAACAACTCCACTCCCTAGAAGCTCTCTCTACCCTGCCTAGAGAATGCCTATGTCTGTGCGGTCACCGAGACATGGTTTAAAGCCGCAGAGAGCATATCAACAGTGCAAGGTTATAAACCCTTCCACACATTTTAGCCAGCTACATCACAGATCACAGACAGGGACTAAAGGTGGAGGTGTGTATTTACATCATAAATAATTATACTTCCAGGCTGGTCAAACAGGACAATGCACTTGAACTGCTCCATCTTCAAATCACCGTAGGCAAGATCTAATACCACTTCCTTGCAAGCTATACGACCCCCTCTATGACCCAGGAAACCCATACTATGTATTTAAAAACTTAATAGAAACACTCACCATCCAACCCAATACCATATTCATCAGTGACTTTAAAATTACCCCACTATTAACTGGGAATCCTATACGACACTAGCGTACATGCACAGAGATTACTGGATTTTGTAAACACAAACTTCCTGGACCAGATAGTTAATACACCAACCAGGGGTGCAACCATACTTGATTTGGTCCTCACTAATATAGGAGACTGCTGCACACCCCCTACTATAATGCCTTCCCTGGTAAGGTCAGGCCACAAAATGGTCTCCTTTGAAGTAGAAGTAAAAATAAAACCTGGACCAATTAAATCTGGAATATTCAGGAACTATTCTAGAGACTAATCTTCTGCTATTAAATGAGAACCTGGTAAAATTTCAAGCCCCCATATACCCTGAGAACACTGCTGGCTATGCAGAACTGTTCACAGAAACCCTGAACAAACATGTTAATAGCTGCATAGAGGCAGCTGTACCACCATGAAGTAGTACAGAACTAACACAAAAAACAAGCCACCCTGGTGGAATCACAAAATCAATAGGCTGTATAACAGAAGGAAGAAAATCATGGCAAAAATGAGGAGGTGCAGTACCCAGAAGAATAAAGGCACTCTCAAACTAAACAACTCGGAGGTCAAATAAAGTCTACCAAAGCCAAATCTGAGGGAAGTGTGGCCTCCCAGGCTAAGGACAACCACAAAGCATTCTTTATCTATGTCCGCAACCTCAAAGGCAATACACAATTGAGTGCAAAGCTCATTGTAAATGGAGCCACCTATACGGAGCCAAAAGATATAGCAAGCCTCCTGGCTGATAAATTCAGCTCCAACTTTACCCCCCCGACTCAACCTTCCCTCAGGAAATACCTCTCTCTCCCCCTCAACCTTCCCTCAGGAAATATCAAATATAACTCCTCCTACTATCACTAGAGAACGGGTCCTTAATGCTTTCTCGAAGACCAAGAACACTGCATCTATGGGCCCAGACAATATCCCAGGATGCCTTTTAAATAGCATTTAAAAAGAAGTTGCGTCTTACCATAACGTTCCATCTGTGTTGTAGATCTTTGTTCAATCATTAAAGATAGGACCTCGGTTCTGTCCTCTGAACAGATATTGCCGTTTTCCAACTCACGCAAGCCAAAAACTCTTAGCCAATAACCTACCCACAATGCACCTCTCCTAGTTACTTCAGATCGAGTTTTCCCACCCTAGATAAAAGAGATGTAGTAATAGAAAAATAGTAGGAAGCTCTGTCTGAGCAAATACCCTAACCAGGAGTTCCTAAAGTCCACCAGGAGTCCAGGCAGGGAAAGGAGGGCAGGAAGTAATGAATGAACAAAGATCTACAACACAGATGGAACGTTATGGTAAGACATAACTTCTTTATCGGATGTTGTAAATCTTTGTTTATTCATTACAGATAGGACAGAGTCCCCAGCTACTTGAGTCCTGGGTGGCCCTAAGGAAAGATATTCCTGAGCACCACAGAACCAGAAGATGCTCATCCCCTGGAGGCCAAATCCAATCTGTAATGAGATATAAAGGTATGAGGTCTTGCCCAAGTGGCTGCTGTGCATATATCATCCATAGAGGCTCTGGAATGAAAAGCTACAGAAGTAGCCATAGATCTGGTAGAATGAGCCTTTATTCTGGAAGGTAAGGATAGCTTATTCTGTTGGTAGATAAAGGTAATGATGTTTCTAAGCCAAGAGGATAAAGTCACTTTGGAAACAGGTTTACCCAATCTGGGTCCTGCAAAGGCCACAAACAATTTGGTCTGTTTTCCCGAAAGATTTAGTCTTGTCCAAATAACAAAGCTGCCAGTGCACATCAAGGGTGTGCAAAAGGTACGCCCCTCTATTAGAATGCCTTGGGAAGAAAACTGGCAGGTCAATAGATTGGTTAATGGAAAAGCCAGAAATGACCTTGGGCAAGAAAGAAGGGTCAGTACGAAGGGACACCCTATCCATGTGGAAGATCAAGTAAGGACTCTTGACACTCAAGGCCTACAGCTCAGATACTCTTCTTGCTGAGGTGAATGCTACTAGAAGTATGGTTTTCCATGACAAAAATTTAAAATCACATGAATCAAAGGGCTCGAAGGGAGAACCTGAGAGAGACTGAAGCACCAGAATCAGGTCCCAGTGTTTTAAGGGAGGTTTGACATGTAATACTCCCTTCAAAAAAGTCTTACATAGGCGGTGTGACATAACTGAAGAATTATCAAGTCCATTATGAAAATTGGCGACAGCTGCTAAATGTACGTGTAAAACGATCATCGATACTGAGGCTCCTGCATGCAAAAAAAGAGTAGTCCGGTATTGTAGGATCTTTTGAATAGGCATACAGAAAGGGTCTAAGTTCTTGTCTTTGGCCCAAATAGAGAATCTAGTCCATTTATTAGAATAAACCTTTCTAGTGGAAGGTTTGTGTGAGGTCAGAAGAATTTCACGAACAGGAGATGGGATGTCAGGCAGCCTGGCAATCACTGGAAGTGGAGGAACCAAGCTGTGAGCCTGAGACTGTGCAGGTTCGGATGAATCAGTCCTTGAGGATGAGATAACAGGTCCTGGGAATGATCCAGGATCCACGGGCTGTGAATCAGATGATGCCATAGAAACGGGAACCAGACTTGACGTGGCCAGTAGGGAGCAATGAGGATCACTTTTGCTTTTCAACCTCTGAGCTTTCTGGAGAAATTTTGGAAGGAGGGGAAAACGGGGGAAAGGCATACAGAAGACCCGGGGCCAATCGTGCATTAGAGCGTCCCTCGGTGGTTCCCCCGGGGGGGGTCAAGGCAAAATAGCTTCTGCATTTGTAGTTTAGAGGGGAAGAAAACAGGTAGCAGCAAGGATTGCCCCAATGTTGGAAGATCCGATCTGCTATTAGAGGGTTGAGGGACCACTCATGAGGCATCAGGATGTTCCTGCTCAGATTGTCCGCAATAAAGTTGGAACTCCCGGGAATGTGCGTTGCTATAAGTAAAGCGATTGGAAGCCATCGTCCAGTACCAAATCCTCACGGCTTCCCGACACAGGGGGTAAGACCTGGTTCTGCCTTGCTTGTTGATATACCACACGACTGACATGTTGTCTGACTGAATTGCAATGGTCCCAGAGAGTAGGGATGCATGGAACGCTTGCAACACTAAGAGAACTGTCCTTTCCAGGACATTTATGTGCAAGTTGGCCTCACTAGGGGTCCAGGTGCCTTGGACAGTCTTTCCCTGGAAATGCCCCCTACCCTAACAGTGAAGCGTCCGTGGTCACCGTGGCAATGGGTTGGGGAAGAGAGAACAGTCGACACCAAAGATTCGTTTGTGGCCTCCTCCACCATAGCAGTTCTTCCTTGCAACGGTTTGGAAGGCGTATCATGTGATTGAGTGGGTGGGTTAACAACGTCCATTGTGCAGAAAGGAGCCACTGCAGGATTCTCATGTGTAGTCTCACCAGTGGTACTAATGTAATGGCAGCTGCCA
Source organism: Protopterus annectens (assembly GCF_019279795.1). NCBI lineage: Eukaryota > Metazoa > Chordata > Ceratodontiformes > Protopteridae > Protopterus > Protopterus annectens. Next base: position 729,450,632 of record NC_056744.1, read on the forward strand.
TGGAGCCCAAGAGTTGCAGTACAAGACGTGCTGGTACATGTGTATGAGGAAGAAGGTCTTGGATTGTGTGTCTCATTTTCAAAAGCCTGTGGGGGGGGGAGAAGCTTGACAGGATGTTGTGTCGAAGACCGCTCCAATAAATTCCAGTGTGTTGGGGACATCAGAGATTTGTCTTTGTTGATTGTAATCCCCAAGCGGAGAGCGAGACCTTGAGTGTAAGAGAGGCTGCAGACTAGGAGATTCCTGGTCGAAGTGGTAAGGAGCCAGTCGTCTAGATAGGGAAAACACCTGTAATCCTTGTAGTCAAAGATGAGCTACCACAACTGCCATACATTTGGTGAACTTCTGGGGGTTGTCGAGAGACCGAATGGCAGTGCCCTGAACTGGTAGTGATTGGCTCCCAGCCAGAAGTGGAGAAACCTCTGGGAGCGGTGATCCATCTTTATATGGTAGTACGCATCCTGGAGGTCTATAGAGCACATCCAATTGTCCCTACCTAGGAAGGGAAGAATGGACTGTACTGTGACCATCGGGAATTTTTGAGTTTTGATAAATTTGTTCAGTAGGCTGAGATCCAGGATTGGTCTCCAGTCCCATCTCTTTTTTGGCACTAAAAAAGAACCTCGAGTAAAACCCGGATCTGTCTGGTCTGGTGGAATTGGTTGGATGACTTTTTCTTAGCTGCTTTTCTATTTCTAAGGCTGCTAATTCCCTCTGATTAGGTGGTACATTAGGAATTCGTTTGACAGGTCTGGGAGTTAAATCAAATGGTATTTGGTAGCCTCTGGATATTATTCTCTGCACCCAAATATCGGTAGTAACAAGATGCCAGTCTGGTAGATGCAGAGAAAAATTACCCCCGACTGCTTCGCAGCTCAGGAGCATTGGTAGGGTCTGCCGGAAAAAATCTCTGGTGCCCTGGTTACATGGACCCCCTATACCCCAAAAGGGGCGTCTTCCATACGAGTTGCCCCCTCTGCCCTGGGGGGGGAATTATTCACCAAGAGTGTCATGAAAGGATCCTTGGGATTTCTTGAACCACATCTTTCCTCCCTTCTGGTTCCTGGAGTAGGACCTCTGGGGGTTGGAAAAGCGTATGCCCACAGCAGACAAGGTCTTTCCATCTTTCTCACTACGTGCAAGTGTGTCTTGTACTTTGGGTCCAAAAAGTGCAGATTCGTCAATAGGTGCATTGACAAAGGAAGATTTAAAGGGGTCTGCGAAGTCACACAATGCATTACGTTTCATGACAATACCAGATGTGGCAGCTCAAGCTGCCCCCTTGGTGGTGTGAGATATCAAACGTATCGAGGATTTTGAGATGGATTCAAGGGTAGCTAGCTGCGGGGCAACAGTGTCACACACCTCATCAGGCAGTACCCCCACCAAAGAGGAAGACATTTCGGAAATTAGGTCTCTCTGGAGGCGAGTGAAGTGTGCCAGATAGTTCAGCGACCGAATGACTAAGTTCACTGAAGCATAGGTCTGCTTCCCTAGTCTGTCCATGGTCCGGGACTCCCTGTTTGGAGGATGGACAGTGGAACTGTCTTCTGCCAGTTCCCTGTTGTTGGCTGCCGCGACCATAGAATCAACTGTCAACTGCTTGGACCAGTGGGGCTGGTCTTCAGGTGTAGATAAAATTTTGTCTGGCCTTCGGGGGACAGGTTCTACGTTGTCCAGGGCCTTCCAGGCATGCTGCACAATTAGTTTAACAAGGTCATCTGCTGGTGGGATCACCCAGGAAGTAGATGGCTGGGCACGGAAGGCCTGCAGGAACACAGATTCCTCAGAAGAATGGTTAGAGGACTTCCATTCCCCATGCTGTTTGAGGATTTCGAGAATGTCTCCAAATGAAACGTCGTCTGGGGGAGAACGTGGGGACCCTTCCCCCTCATCACAATCAGTGTCTACTGTGATAGATTCCTCCGGGGAATCAAGGTGCTTCCAGCGTGGCTCTCCAGTGGGATCTTCTGAGGACGACTCCGGAGAAGGGGTGCCCTTCAAATGGGGTTCTTGTGACGCCCGTGCCCGGGGAGCAGACATAGCAGGTTGGGAGAGGTGCATGCTAGGGGAGGTTTCTGATACCGAGGTCATTGGTGCTGACTGCGAGCCTTCGAAATGAAGGACCCTTTCCATCACCTGTACAGCAGGCCTACTCGAAGGATGGGAGCCCGGAACTACCCCACTCAGGCATTGTCGACAAACTCAAGAGGTTAGGTACAATTTGTGGGGTAAGGTCGGGTGGCACTATTCCAGGGTAATCCTATGGGCTAGGCTTGTAAAGGCTCCAGGGCCATTAGCCTAGTACACACCTATGAACAAACTCATACATCACTTGGTGGATAGCAGACTGGCTCACAGACAGGACCCAGGAAGTTAGAATTGGGGAGTCCACCTCTACAAAGAGGCTAGTTGCAAGTAGAGTCCCTCAGAAATCAGTCCTTGGACCGCTCCTTTTTGGCATTTAATTCTCAGAAGTCAAGGCCATTGTCAATGGTCTCTGGCTGACTAAATCTGCAGATGATTGCAAATCAGGAGCTGTCACTGAATCTCACACTGACACAAATGTTCTTTAGGAGGGGCGGACACAAACAACTGGCATCAGAGCCATGGACTAAAACTAAATGCCAAGAAATGCATAACAATATCCTTTGGGAAGTCATCCATCCCTGGTAACTATCATATTGACAGCACACCCCTTAGAGTTGACCCAGTAGTCAGGTACTTAGAGACACACACAGATAGTAATTGAGCCTTTGACCATCGCGTGTCTACAGTGGTGAAGAAATCATTCTATGTTGCACAACGTATAAACAAAGATATGGCATCCAAGTCCAAGGACGTCATTGTTCCACTGTATTTGGCATTCATCAGTCTATCATTGAGTACAATGCCACTTTGGTATGGACCTAACCAGGCATATCCAACAACTGGAACATCCACAGAAGTACCTCACTAAAAGAATACAAGGTGCAAGTACAATGCCCTATGCAGACCGTCTCAAGCCCCTATCTCTGTATTCCGTCTCTTACAGGCTTTTGAGGGGACATCTATGCCTGGCATATAGGACACTGCAGACCCTACTCTGATGGATCTCCTGCATATCCACAAAATAAACAGCACCAGAATTACCCATTCTAATGACTTAAACCTTGCCTGTGATATAAACACACCTGCTGGAGAAACAGGTATGTATGCCAGAGACTACTCCATCTATGGAACAAGCTCCCCATACATGTGAAGCAGAGTTCCTCCCTAACCAAATTCAAACACAAATTGGACAATTGAATGGAAAGCCAGAAATTCATTCCTGGTTTGGCACCTGTGTCTACAATGGACACAGGCAACCTGTAAATGGTTCATCTCCCAGGCCCATGCTTACGCTTATCAATGGTATCAGAACTTGTCAGAGATTTGGGATGCATGGCTAGGCTTAAAAAGGCCCTTGTGGTTGTTACCTAGTAAACGCCTATGAACCATCCTAATCATTGCTCTTCATTTCTTTTTTGATAGGTGTCAGCTAAACCATCTACTATATTGTACAATCATGGAAAAAACCCACCAAGATCCTCTTATAAATTTACTAATCTAAATGCCCATTTAGTACTCTTCATTTTATTAAACCAGTCTGTGCTCAAGTTTCTTTTTTTTCTTTTCAAGAATAACCATGCTACCAATAAGGAGTTTGTATTGATGTAAAAATACAAAGAAGAATCTTCTTTCTTGTCAAACCCATCAGACCAGACAATATAAATAATTACATCATTTACCAACCAGGTATCAACCCGGACATCCATAGACACAATTTTATTCCCACCACAACTTAATCCAGCTACTCTTACAATTAACCTCATACATAAATCTCAAACTCAAAAGACATTATATTCTTCTTCCAGGCTTCCACCATACTTCTCATCTGTCTCGAATTCTTTGGTATTTCCCATTTTGAGGGACAAAATAATAGAGCGCCACGAATTTCAGAATGGCCCCTTTAAATCCTGATTTCATGCCCCCCCCCAATGCCGAGATTATCATGCAACGCCGGCATATGCCACATAATCAATTGTCACCAGTATGTGTAATAATGACATCTCCTTGTTTTTTAGTGACATGTGGAAAAGCAGTTAGTTAGGCAGTCAGTCAATCCCATTCCGGGTAGCTTTGTCCATGTTAAAAAGTTTAAAAAATCACATTGACAAAGTTAATCTTTCCCTTCCTTCTAAATCTAAAAGACATCCTGAAACGGACATGGTAACTGCAGATAACACCAAATATCATACTTAATCCAAGTACTAAGGATCGTTGCAATACAAAATGCAGCTCATGAATAAGTTCCCTCTTTAGCTTTAGGCTGCAAATAGCATTGTATAAATGCATAACTTCCACCTAAACACCAACACTTTCTCTTGACTACAATATTTCAATAATATATTTTATTGGTAGAGGCACCAACTGTCCAATCATAATTCTTAGTATACTGGCTTAGCGACATTACCAGTTTTAAACTGCAAAGTGTGTATAACGTTTTATTCTCGTTTCCGATTTGTTTGGGGCCACTTAGTCGAAGGAATAACAGTAGCATGTGCTGCTATTTATTTAATGCAAGAGGCTAATACATTTAAGATGGCAGAATTGCGGAAGACCCCAGGACAATTTGTAGCTGTTTCTGCAGTACCGCTAGGCTTGGACAGGTTCTGGTCAAAAAATGGAAGAGGGTCAACTCTAAACTAGCTTAAAAGTTACAGGGTAAATTCCATTAATCTTCATATATTTTTAAGTTATTGTGGGAAATTTGTTGTTACGAGGAACAATATTTTGTAGAAACCCATGGTTTGGCGGCAGAGTGTGAGAATTCTTTAGAAATGTAACTAGTATTTGGTGACTAAAGCAGGTTGTGCCACCCAACGATGTAAAACCTTTCAGGTAATATTAGGTCTTATGAAAAAGCACAAAAACCATACGTCATACCTCTCAACCTCTCAGTGCAGCAAATCTGGACAAAGGCGGGGAGAGAAAGGCCCAAAAATAGGCACACATTTTAAGTATTATTACAAATAAAGATGTTACAATACCATGATTTGTGTTCGCTTGCATTTTCTGAAGGATATGAAAGGTAAAAAATGTATGTCATTACTTCAGTCCTCGGTATTTATTTTAGGATACCACAAATTGAGGAAATTGGAACAAACCAAAATTATGAGGAAAATTCTGGACAGTTTGGGAACATCTCTCTTACGGCTGTTAACTGCAAGTGTTTTGCTCTGTCCTTGCTAAAACCAAAAAACAAGCTTAACATACTTGAAGTTTTTACATGTGAATCGTTCATACTGAAATAAGAGGTCACTTTGACAGATCTTTTTTTGGGGGGAGTCAGCTGGAATTACATCTACGTTCATATGTGCTCCATATTCTATATTAAAGTTAGTTGGGGGGTGGGTTTGACTTGAAATAGGGACCAGCTGGGAAGTCTGATGGTGGGATCGTATTGCTTCTTGCATATCAAGCAGGCATCGTGACTGTGTAATACATCTATTTACAATATAATCGCAGTGTGGCCATAAGTCATTATTTAACGCACTTTTTCTTCTGGCAGTTAATTGTGAATCAGAAGGATTCATATTAGAAGAATAGCCTTAGTTTTCAATATTTTCATCTGGCAATACAATGCAGTGAGAATCAATATTATGAGGAATAGAGGTCAGGTATAGAATAATGTATCTGTTTATTAAATTACTTATTGCCTTTTGGATACAGACTGAATTTGAATTTCCAAAGGTGTCTGGAACTACTGTTTAAACTCAGTTTGCTATGAAATTTGCTTTTTTTTTCAACATTTTTGCAAATTAGTGCGTGCCTGAAACTGGTAAAAATGACCTGCCAAATGGGACTAAAAGAGGCTCCTGTCCAGTATTTGTTAGCAACAATTGGGCAATGAGTCTAGTGACCCAATTTAGCAAAATGGGTAAGAATTTTCCACATAGGAAGTGGGAATACATACTTGAGAGCTAGCTGAATTGGTTTATATCTGTTGCCAAGCATGCAGTGAGGAACTGTAGAGTACACTTGCAGTCCCATACTCTTAACTTGTGGTATAGATCACTGCAAAAAGCATGCTTAGCAATAGAAATACTTGTCTAAAAATAGAATTTTATGGCTATAGACATAGGGACAACATGATGAAATGAAAAGGATTTACTGTACACGAGCAGAACTTAAGGATTTGTATATATTGTAAATGTTGGGTGACTGGTAAGGGCAACATAATGCAAAAATAAAGAACTAGAAAAATCCCCAATTTGAAATAGCACAGTGGTGACAATAAATCTGATGCAATGCATATTAGATTATAATTAACGTATAACAGATATAGAAATTTGTGTGTATCCTTTTACTCACTAATCCCCCAATTTCAATACTGTAGGATCTTGAGGGGTCTCATTGGACACATACAAGTACTCCAGTCTCCTAAGTTGGCAGTAATGAAGGAAAGTATTTGCCTTAGTTGTGGTATCCTACTAGTGAATACATTTTAAGTGCCTTGTTCACTTGTATTATTTGGTTAAAATATTTTTTTTGTTTTACACAAGGGTTTTGCTTAAGTGTTTTTGCTATGCTATCTGATTTACTATTCAGATACCCACTTTTCCCACTGCATTAATGACAGCAGTAATTATTTTTTATAAAAGAAAATTGCATTTTAGTTTTATACAAGTTCAAAGTTTGATACAAGCTCAAATGTTAATATAAATAAAACAATATTGTTATTGTTGCAAATTGAACCGGCAAAATATACAAAATGTATTTCAATGTTGGTATCCCACAATTGCATGCAGTGGGCGGGGGTTGCATAATTATGTACATAAATTTTACGCTAACCAACATCCAGATTTTTAGCCAGTTGCACCTACTTTTCTCTGGCATTTGTCCAGACTGTTGATGTTTCCAGGTTGAGAGGTATGGCTTCCACCATTCAGTGGTTCACCAACAAGCCCACAGCATCTCACAGATTTCTCCAAATTGCGTACTAACTTACCTAACTACATAACCAGCAAAGAGTAGAATGAGACAATTTACACCCATCAGTCCAAGCTTAATTACCACACAGTAATCCCAATAGCTTTGAAAATACAAAGCATGAGACTAGCCAAATTACAGGCATTATGCATCTATTTTAAGTCAAGCAACCAGACTAAAGTATCAGTCACCACTTGACAAAACTCTACAGTGCACCCCCCCCACATAAGACAGTACTAGGCCAATTAGTAGTAGTAGTAGTAGTACTAGCACTACTAGTACTAGTACTAGTAGTATTATTATTACCATAAAAAGGTGGTAAAGCTCACCCTCAGTCCAAAACCTCATATTGACCTGCCCAAAGAAAAAACTAAACCAAATACAAATTTCAGTCTTGGTTGACTGATATACTTGACAAACAAAGAGGGACCCCTTTGCTCTTTAAAGTCTACATGAGTAATCATAAATTCTGAATAAAACACATACCATACAACAAACACAAATATTCAAAACAGTCTGCAACTATTAGCTGTTTAAACTGCATCATATATTTTGTATTTATCAGACTTTTTGTAATTACCCTCTAGCATATTACACATCCAAAAAAGGTGGGGGGCATTTTCTATTTAATGGCTATACAAATCACGTTTACCTAAAATCAAGTTGCTTGATTATCAAAATCAAAATGCCAACATTGACAAAGAGAATACCTCAGTCACACTACTGCAGAATCAAATCCTTCCCATACGAAACAATAAGTCATTAGTTATCAACATTTCACACTGCAACCAATAAGCAATCATTAACTTCACTGGTGCAGCGATAGCATTGTTTTCTCACAGCAAGAGGTTCTCCCATTCGATTCTCAGCCGGAGCGGCTTCTATGTGGAGTCTGCATGTCCTCCCCGCGGTCGAGTGGCGTTCGGAAAACATGCGTGAAAGGGTGTGCCTTTGTGGAAAGGTTGGGCGTCAGGCTGGCACCTCGGCACCGTAAAAATCTACGGCCAATCATTAGCAGACCAGAGTTCCGCTGTGGCGACCCCTAACCGGGAAAAGCCGAAAGATCATCATCAACTTCACAGAAATTAGCAAAATAAGGAGGGATGTATATTACTCATGCAAACTTTTAAAACTTTCCAGGATTAAATTAATGCCATTAGCTTTGGAAACCCATTTGGTTTTGCCCTGTAACACAATGCTGTTTACAAAAAAATTTGTTTTTTAAAGCCCTACTGGGTTATTACTTTGCACAGACTCATTCAGGCTGTAAGCCACAACATGGGAAGGAGGACGACCCTTCCTCCATACACATGATAAATTCATATATGTGCTTCATTATTCAGGTTATTCAATATACAACTAAATCTAGATTATTAGAATCTTACTGGTTTTCTAAACATAAAAGTAAAAATAATTCAGTCACTCTGAGGCCCTGGAACAGTTGGTCTGCAACTCCATACATTCAAAAAGGATCCAATGCCTGTCAGCCTGGGATGACATGCTCGACAAGCCACGATGCTTCGCTAGGGACGGCTTGCACCCGTCACCCCTGGGCTTTCGGATATTAGCAAAGGCTCTTGCTACCCCCATAGTGCCTTTTTTAGGCAAGGCTCAAAAGACAAACCCACCTCCATAGGTATCACAAGGGATAAGAAACCAAGAGTAATGCTACTCAACGCCAGAAGTCTAAACCTCAAGATGCACGCACTCGAAACTCTCCTTAGCATGGAGAACATAGATATCTGTGCAATAACAGATACCTGGTTCAAGGCTCCCGAGAGAACCCCAGCACTACCAGGTTATACCTCATACCATGCTTTTTGGCCCCAAAACTTGGACCGAACCACAAAAGGAGGGGAAGTATCAATATTCGTCAAAGATACCCACACTTCCAGGTTGGTGGCACAGCACGAAGCAGAGACTATCCATGTGCAACTAACAGTGGGTAAAACTGCCTTCCAGTTTATAGCCTGCTACAGACCACCCCCCCAAACCCTGGAACCCCACTCGGCCTTCCTGAGAAAACTGGAAAATATGAAGGTCTCTCCAAACACCATTATATTGGGCGACTTCAACTACCCAAACATAGACTGGGAGCATTACTCTAGCTCCAACACCCTAGCCCAAAGGTTCCTAGAATTTATAAACTCAAATGCTATGGAACAACTTGTTACCACTCCCACAAGAGGGGAAAATATACTGGACCTGATCATCACCAATATGGGGACTCTATGCTCCAGACCAGAAGTGTATCCCTCACTGGTAAGATCAGACCATAAACTAATCTCACTGGATATTCACATCCCGACTCCACCCCCTGCCCTGAAAACCACAGTGAAAAACTTCTCTAAAGCAAATTTCACACTCCTGAAAACAGAGGTGGAATCCTTCAAAGCCCCCGGGCCTGTGGAAAATACATCCCAGACCGCAGAATCCTTTATAAACGCATTCTATAAACACCTTCAGGAATGCATGGATCATGCAATCCCAAATAAAACCAAGACCCAATCCTCCAAAGGCAGACGTCCTGTCTGGTGGACCCCAGCCATAAACAAACTATACAATAGGAGGAGGAAGCTACTACATGAGAGCAAAATCCCAAAAAGGGAAGGCATCTCTGATCAGTATTAGCAAAAAACTACGGGCACTCATAAAATCATCTAACGCCAGCTTCGAGAGAAAAATTGCACAGGACACCAAGGATAATCACAAGGCTTTCTTTAGTTATGTTAGGAACCTGGGTGGGAATTCCCAGATATGCTCAGAATTAGTCAAAATGACTAAAAATACACGAACCCACAGACATTGCCAACATCCTAGCTGACAGGTTCAGCGCAAACTTCTCCCCCCCTCCCCACCAAAAGGGCAAATATCTATCCCAGCAGAGTGCTGCCCCCCGACATCTCAGATGCTCAGGTAAGATCTGCCCTCTCCAAAGCAAAAAACACAGCATCAATGGGACCAGACGGTGTCCCGGGCTGCGTCCTACATGAACTCCAAGAAGAGCTAAACCCAAACATAAAACTACTGTTCAGTCTCAGCCTTACTACAGGATATGTACCCAAAGAGTGGTGTACAGCAACAGTGGTCCCTCTCCACAAAGGTGGTGCCTCAACGGATCCTGGAAACTATCGCCCCATAAGCCTGACTAGCTTGGTCTGCAAAGCTATGGAAAGGATCATGGACCTCATAAATAAAGGTATTGGGGACCTACAGACACTGGATCCTACCCAGTTCGGCTTTAAGGGCAGATCCTGCCTCTTAAACCTGGTCGATTTCTCTGAAACAGTCACCAAGGCCATTGACAAGGGGAAGGTGGTCCACACAGCCTACCTGGACCTCGCAAAAGCCTTCGATACAATACCCCACTCGGGCATTATAGATAAGCTCACCAGCTTAAATATAAATATAAACCCCTATGTCACTAGATTGGTTGCAAACTGGCTCAAGGACAGAACCCACATGGTTAAAATTGCTGGAGCCATGTCAGACTCCAAACCAGTTACAAGTGGCGTCCCACAAGGCTTAGTCCTGGGACCTCTTGTTCGGCATATATTTCTCAGAGATACAGGCCAACACGGAAGGACTGCGGCTGACCAAGTTCGCAGATGACTGCAAACTGGGTGCCATAATCGACTCTCCAGCCGACACAAGCATCCTCCAAAAGGGCCTCATAGAAACAGACAACTGGTGCCAGAGCCATGGCCTCAAGCTAAACGCCAAAAAGTGTATAGTCATCCCCTTTGGCAAAAACAAAGTGCCCACAAATTACCACATAGGTGGTAATCCATTAAGTACAGAAGAAGTAATTAGGGACCTGGTGACCCAAGTTGATAGCAATCTCTCATTTGACAACCACGTGGCCAAAGTGGTTAGAAAAACATTTTATATAGCCCACCTAATCATGAAGGGATTCACATCTAGATCAGGGAAGGTATTCGTGCCTCTTTACTCATCCCTCATCAGGCCCATAATTGAGTACAATGCCCCTTTTGGGATGTATCTTAGCAGACACCTGCAGCAACTGGAAAGACCCCAAAAGTACCTCACCAAGAGGATCAAAGGGCTCAAACAGATGCCATATGCTGCCCGGTTAAAGAAACTCCAGCTCTACTCAGTGGCATACCGCCTGCTCAGAGGCGATCTGTGCCTGACGTAAAGCCATGTCCAACCCGAATTAATGGACATGCTGCACCTCAGAAAATCCAAATCCCATCGAGCTCTGGCGCTCGAGACTTGAACCTCAGCACTGAAATAAATAGGACATACTGGAGGGACAGATTCATAACCCAGAGGCTCCCTTCACTCTGGAATAAAATCCCAGTCCAGGTTAGGCAGAGTCCCTCATTGACACTCTTCAAGAGAGAATCTTGATGAGTGGATGGGAGATCGTAGGTTTACCCCGGGTATCACTTCTGTGTCACTGTTAGACAGAGGCACAGTATACTAACCTCGAAAAAGGGCATAGCAAAATTAATTTAAAATGGGTGGCGAAAGCCAAACACACTCTGGCTAGGCTTATAAATGCCCTAGGGCAGATAGCCTAGTATGAACCTAAATGTCCTAGAATATCCTCCACAGCTTTAACAAGCAAATCAGATATATTGTAAAGTTCTCTATTTGTTCATTGAATATTAATTGAATATTGCTGTCTCTGTAATTACCCTCTAGCATATTACACATCCAAAAAAGGTGGGGGGCATTTTCTATTTAATGGCTATACAAATCATGTTTACCTAAAACCAAGTTGCTTGATTATCAAAATGCCAACATTGACAAAGAGAATACCTCAGTCATACTATTGCAGAATCAAATCCTTCCCATACGAAACAATAAAAGTCATTAATTATCATAATTTCACATCGCAACCAATAAGCAATCATTAACTTCACTGGTGCAGCGGTAGCATTGTTCTCACAGCAAGCGGTTCTCCCATGCGATTCTCGGAGTGGCTTCTATGTGGAGTCTACATGTCCTCCCCACAGTAGAGTAGCATTCGGAAGACATGCATGAATGGGGCATGCCTTCGTGGAAAGGTTGGGCGTCAGGCTGGCACCTCAAAAATACTGCCAATAATCAGCAGACCAGAGTTCCGCTGTGGCGACCCCTAACTGGGAAAAGCCGAAAGATCATCATCAACTTCACAGAAATTAGCAAAATAAGGAGGGATGTATATTACTCATACAAACTTAAAACTTTCCAGGATTAAATTAATGCCATTAGCTTTGGAAACCCATTTAGTTTTGCCCTGTAACACAATGCTGTTTACAAAAATACTTTTTTTTTTTAAAGCCCTGCTGGGTTATTACTTTGCACAGACTCCTTCAGGCTGTAAGCCACAACATGGGAAGGAGGACAACCCTTCCTCCATACACATGATAAATTCATATATGTGCTTCATTATTCAGGTTATTCAATATACAACTAATCTAGATTATTATTAGAATCTTACTAGTTTTCTAAACATAAAAGTAAAAATAATTCAGTCACTCTGAGGGTCCCGGATTTTGTTAATTCAATGCCCTGGAACAGTTGGTCTGCAACTCCACACTGGGCTCAAATGTCCTAGAATATCCTCCACAGCTTGAACAAGCAAATCAGATATATTGTAAAGTTCTCTATTTGTTCATTGAATATTAATGGAATATTGCGGTCTCTGTATCTCCGCAGTTAGCTGCTATAAGTGTAAGCCACCTGGTTTCACTGGGGTTGTTATTTCACTTGTTTGGAGTTCTGTATTTGACTCAGCCTAGGGGGTTTCGCTCTGCCTTATAAAAAAGTGTTGGTTATATCTCTGTATTTATATTTCTGCTCAATATCGGAGTGTTTGGCTGGCTGCGATCTACCTGCAATCAACTGGACATACAAGCTGATTTAAGTACACTTTTTTCTGCACTTGCATCGTTTCAGATAGTACTGCATTTTATTTGTTTATTGAATATTGTGGTCTCTCTACAGTTAGTTCCTTACCCTCCTTGTTCTTGCTGTGGTGTTAATCTTCGTGGCTTTGAAATTACTCGCACTGCTGTAAAAATTTGTATTTGGACACTCCTCCTGAGCCCATCTCATTTGCTGACTCAAGTGAGTACAGTGAGATCATATTTTGATTTCAGGCACTCCTACCAGTCCCATCTCTTCAGCTCTATCCACTGTGTACAGAAGGAGCATTTGGGAAGGACAACCCCTGTAGTCTCAATCTTGCTCTCCACCCCCCTCCCCAAAAAATTTACTTTATTCAGTTGCTCTTCTACCTCCTTTATTACCTTAGTTTGGTGTCGTGTGTGCTCTTATTACTGCTTGTTAGTAGCATGATTAACTTTACCTGCTATTCTAAGCATCTTAGTTTTGGTTTTAGCACTTGTGCTTCAGGCCAGTTATTTTACATTTACAGTTTTCGAGGACAAATCCTTATCAAAACCTGCCAAGTATTTAGAGCACTATGTCTGAAAAACTCCCATCAGTTTCCCCTGCCAGCCTGGTCGACATGGGCATACTGACACAGTGTAGCAACTGCCTCATGTTCACGGACAGTCCCCTTCTCCTAGCACACCACTCTTCTATTTGCAAGAGATGTATCTACATCAGTAAGCTGGAATCCATGCTCTTTTACACCACAGTCAGTACTCCTGACAAAGAGGAGATTGCCAGCACAAACACCACACCATCCAGATCAGAGTCACACACCCACCTATGCAGGGATCTTCAACAAAAACATACCTGAGCAACAGACACCACCAAAACACACACTCAAACATTCCACATGCAACACCAATCCCATCACACACAGCAGTCAACACACCAGTGTCTCACAAACAGCCCATAAGGCATAACAATAATCCAAATATACTAGTTATTGGTGACTCAATAGAAAAACACACCAATGTTCACCTCACCAGGCAAGTAGAATGTCATGGTCAGCAGTTTGTCAGGCACTAGAATTCACCACATCACTCACACACTTAAGTCTCTCCACAACAAGTATAAGTATGACACTGTCAATGTCCATGTTGGTGTGAATGACTTGAGATGTAGCTCCCTGGACTCTATGAAGAGAGACATGATTGAGCTGTCAAGAGTATGTGCTCCAGGCAGGTATGACCCTAGCCCTAAGCAGCATCCTACCTTTGCCAAGAATATCACAATACAAACAAAAAATGATTGACTTCAATGATTGGCTTAATTTCTTGAGTCTTTCCTAGGGGTCCAATATCTCTCTGCCTGGGACAACATGGTTGACAGGCCTCAATGCTTTGCCAGAGATGGCCTCCACCTGTGACCCCTGGGGTTCCGGATCTTGGTCAAGACTCTTGCCTCTCCCATTGTGCCTTTTTTAGGCCATGTCCCAAAGACAAATCTTCCAACATAAAAGATCTAAAGCAAACTGAAGGTCATGTTGCTCAATGCTACGAGCCTTAATCTGAAGATGCACTCACTGGAGGCTCTCGTCACACTGGAAGATGCCGATGTCTGTACAGTCATGGAAACTTGGTTCAGGGCTGCGGAGAACAGCCCTGCCTTACCAGGCTATACCTCATTCCACACATTCTGACCCCAAAATGGGGTCGGAAAGACAAAGGGTGGAGTCTCCATCTTCATTAAGGACAGGCACACCTCCAGACCAGTTTACCAGCATAACACACTGGAATTACTCCAGGTGCAAGTGACAGCTGGCAAGACACCCATCCAAGTTAAAGTCAGCTACCCCTCCATGTCTCAGGGCACCCACTCCTCCTACCTGGACCTACTTTTTTCAAAACGGTTTTATTAGAATTAAAATTAAAAAATAAATATGTACATTAGAAATGAACAATTTTCAAAATAGTCAAATAGTAATACAACAAACAGAAAAAAATATATATACAAAGACACTCTCAACAATTGATTAAATAATATTGCATTTAACAGTATTCCGAGGAGATCTTGATTTGATAGTTAAATATTCCATATTACAGACTTCCAGAAGTAAAGATTTGAATTCTTGAATCAAGGGAGTAGTATTGGATTTCCACTTTCTTGTAATTATTTTTCTGGCAACTGATAACATAGTCCAGACTAAAGATTGATTAACTTTGCTTATACAATTAGGTACAGGAGTATTGAAAACAACAAGTGACTTGGTGAGAGTAAAATTATCTGTGAAGATAGCTTGTAAAAAGCAATTAACATTTTTCCAAAACTGATTTAAAATTACACAATCATATACCATGTGAGCCCATTCTGCGTTTACTTCTATATTACATCTCCAACAGTTGACATTACTTTTATTAAATTTAAAAAGAGAGAATGGGGTAATAAAAGATCTGTGTAAATATCTCCAAGTAAAAAGTTTCCATTTCAATAATGAGGTGGTAAAACTACCTGATTGTAATAGGTTTATTTTATCATTTTCTGTAGGTGAATAATTAATTAAATTAAAGTAATTCCAATTGGTATCTGAAACCGCTTCCATGTCAAGTTTAATTAGTTTGTGTGTGTGAGATAATATGTTTTTGGTAGGAGATGTTGTATAGATAAAACCATTATATTGAATAATCTTGGGTATTGAATTCTTGGTTGTAAAAGACTATCGAACGTATTTTAAATATTATTTCTTTGCTTCATGTAAGTCCAACCAAGCAAGAAACATCTTCATATTCAGTTTTAAGTATGTTAATAGATTTTTAAGTCATAATCTAACATCATGTGAAACCAAAATATTATTTTTTTCTTTAAATGAACACATTTTTGAATAATCAGAGGAAAATATAAGACTGTGTGTGTAGGCAATTGGAAATAATAGAAATAACCAATCCTTAAAATTTAAACATTACATTTCTGAAATATCTCAACAAAAGAGTTATATAATTTGATTTAAAATTCTGAGTATTAATAAAAGTAATGTATTCTTTTAAAACCCATATGAAAGTATTATTTAACAGGTCTATTTTCTGAGATCTGTTATTTATTGCTTTACAAGCTAAAATTTCTAAATTTTTTTTTCCATTTGGCTGAATATTGTGCATCTATAAGAGAAATAGTTTTAACCATTGATGAGATTGCATAAATTTCTAAATTTGGGATGGCTATACCTCCATTATTCCAATTTTTCATATGGGTGGACCAAGCTATTCTGGATTAGGTCGGGTACCATAAAAATGTATGCATCACAGAATTGAATTTTTTAATACAAGTAGGAGGGGCTAAGGAGACTGAATATACAAAATTTTGGGCAGAAGGATCATCTAATTATTAAAAGTGTCATCTATTGAGAATGGGATCTTAATTTCTGAGTAAGGTTTTCTATTATCTTTAGATTTTTATTATAATTTACTTGAACAATAAATTTAATACTTTTAGTAATCACAAAATCCAAACATATTCCTTCCGATTGTGTTATCTATTTTTTATAATCCTCCTGTAAATCAAATTTCTTAGGGCCAATTATTAGTATTTGAGTTTTGTTATTATTAAAGATTAACCCTGATTTTTTTAAAAATACTCCATATCTGAGAATAATGCTCCGATGGATTTATTTCCTTCTAATGTGATTGGAAGATTCATTTCAGGTTCTCTTGTATCCTTCAATTTCCACATTATTTCTTATCAAGTTGGCCCAGGGCTCCATAATTAATGTAAACAACAAGGGAGATAATGGACAACCTTGTTTGGTACCCTTAATAATGGGGATATTTTGAGAAATATTTGTTCCTATTTTAATATATGCTTGGCAATCTTTATATAATTGGGTTATTAGATCAAATTATTTGAAAAATTTAAACTTTGTAGTAAAATAAATAAGTAATCCCAATTAACCGAATCGAATGCACAGTTTATATCTAGACTAATTAATGTTAGGTTTTTATTTAAAGGTTTGACGGATTCTATTAAAGATAAGCTTCTTTTGATGTTGTAAGAATTTCTATTTATAAATGAAACCAGTTTGATCATCTTCTACTAGTAATGGTAAAAAGATTTTAAGCCTATCGGCATATATTGACAAACATTTTATAGTCGACATTTAACAAAGAAATTGGCTTATATGATGAGCAATGAACGGGATCTTTATTGGATTTCAGGATGGGGGGAGATAAATGTGCATTTCCATGAGGGTGGAGTTATATTTCTATTTTGAGCACTATTGTAAACCTTATGTAATAATTCTAATGTATTCAAAGGCAAGATCTTATAAATTTCAGGAATAATGCCGTCATTTCCTGGAGCTTTATTTAATTTTAATTTGGTAATTTGTGTTTCAATATCTTTTAAAGTAATGGGTTTGTCTATAATATTAGTTGGTTCATTTGATAGTTTATTTTGGGCATATTTATTAATAAAGGTTCTGATTTCTTCATTAAAATTAAATTGTCTCAGTATGCCGATTTATATTAATGAAAAATTGTCTAAATTCCATCAATGTATTTTGTATGTCTGAGACTGTCCTTTTTTTCCTTAGGTGAATATATTTCATTTAGATGATTAAATTTGGATAGTCTTTTAGTTTTATTAGCCAACATGTTGAGTGATCGTGGATTAGTGGAAAATTGTATAAATTTAAATGTTTCCAAAGCAATCATAGTTTTATGATTTAATATCTCTAGATACTTACCGTTTAGTGCATTTCCTTTTTTCCATTTTTATCTAAATCTCGATTCTGTTTTAATATATCTAATTTATTTTGTATGTCAAGTAGTTGCTCATACCAACCTTTTTTTTGTACAAAACCAATTAAGAGTTCTTCCATAAAGATAAGCCTTGAGAGCATCCCATATATAGATTTCACTGGTTTCATTGTGTTGTTAGTGTCAATAAAGTTCAGAGCTTCAAAATCTATAAATTCTTTAAATTCCTTTAAGTTTTTTTTTATATAAGCCGGTATTCTTCTTATTTGGGTACCATGATTACTATTAATTGTAATTTCAAGTAGGATGGGATTATGATCCGAAATTGGACGTTATTATTTTGGTATCTATTAAGGAATCTATTAAGTTACTAGAGAAAAAAAAACTCTCTTAGAAAATGTATTAAGTCTGTGGGGGGAAAAAAGTATATAATAAAGAAATGGGATTTGCGAAATTCCTTATATCTTTTAATAAATATGTCTGAGAATTCCTTTAATTTTTAGCTGATGGTGTGATTTTTCTCTTATTACTTGAAGTTGAATCTTTGGTGTCCAGAATACAGTTGAAAATCGCCTGCCAGTATTATGTTCCCTTTAGATAATTGTATAATAAAGTCTAAATGCTGCTTAACGGTGCTAGTTCCTATTCCTGGGATCCAGTATATATTTACTAATGTAAAATACTCTTATTCCATTCAATTGAGACAAGACAAAAGATTCCTTTATCATCTCTAAATGTGGCAATTGTTTTTGGACTTGGCAAAGAATTGTTCTATAGTACTGCAACTCCTCTTTTCAGTGTGTTCTGTACTTACTAGTACTTTATATGATTCATTATTTAGTCTATCTTCATTTATTAAATATGTTTCTTGTAGAAATATTGAGATGTGTAATTTGATGAATTTAAATAAAATTACCCCTCTTTCTAGGATTGTTTAGTTCATTTATGTTTAGAGAAATACCTCAGTGTGTTAATTTAAAGGAACGTAGAGAATTTAAGAAAGTTATTAACCAAATTAATTACTAAATGTAGAAATACTGTACAATTGATTATGCTTAACGTCCAGAGATGAAAGCAAAATATTATTTATTTCTTTATCAGTGTTTGAGAATGTCAAAAGCATAAAATGTTATAAAACTCTGATAAACATTATAACCCACCTGGAGTATAAAACTCCCAATTTGAGTGACATACTATCACTCAAATTAACCTTCTAACCAATAACCTCTTCTATTCAGCAACTGTCTAATAAGACACACACATATATATATATATATATATATATTAGTATACTATTATACACAATATATATATATATATATATATATATATATATATATATATATATATATATATATATATATATATATATATATACATATATATATATATATATATATTAAATATATTTAATCTGAACTGGAAATAGTAAAATTTAACCATTCATTTGGAATATTACTAAATGATACATGTCAAATGACAGTTTCAATTTGTTCTAGTATAATAATAAACTTCAATCCATAAAACAGTAATCTAATATCCATTTGTTCCGAAATATATTGCAAATATACAAGTAGATTGACTTTGAACCAGTGTATGAATATATATTTATATATTCCATTGTAATATTATTTACCTTAGTGTCTCAACTGTTTAACAGTATCACTTTTCTTATAACTATTCATCAAATGTAACAGTTCCAACATACTTCATAACATGAAAACTCTTTATAAGTATTTATTGCAATAAAACTAAAATAACTGATTTATTTATATTTGTATATTAAAAATGTACATATTTGTAAGTGAGAACTAATCTTTACAAAATTACAATTGAGGAAATGTTTGTGTTGCAAAGGGTACCAATAAAATGCAGTCAAGTAAAAAGAATTGAATATCAAAAGCACATTTTGCGAAGTTATTCTTAAACATAAGTAATAAAGTTAAAGCTTTTCTTGACTGCAGTATTGGGATGATGATTTCAGAGAGACATATTAATACTGAACCAATTATAGTAAAAGGATACACCTTCATAACTGAAGCAGGTCTACGCTCCATATATATATTATATATATGTGCATGTGTGTGTGAGTAAGGAATGAGAATCTAAACCTGATTGCATAAACATTTAAGGACACTTTTAGAAACTTACTATATGAATAATAGTAAAATTAATAAAGATAATAATGACAGTGGTAATCAGCCTTTCATATTCTGGTGTAAGTCAATGTCCACTACTCACACTTTTCTGTTCATTTTCCTCAGTCTCTTTTCTTAAAAACGTTTCATTTTCAAGGGTATGAGAAAAAGTAATTTAATGGCTTTAAA
The DNA here is from genome assembly GCF_019279795.1 of Protopterus annectens. NCBI lineage: Eukaryota > Metazoa > Chordata > Ceratodontiformes > Protopteridae > Protopterus > Protopterus annectens. The sequence goes on from NC_056744.1 coordinate 729,470,571, forward strand.
CTTCTCTTCTCAGATCTATAATAAAAAGTAGTGAAGGTGATCCCGCTTCATTATATGCGTGTGAAGGTTCTATGCGACTGTTGTAATCTCACCAGTTCAGGGTTCAATCTGTTATATTAGGATTTAGGATTCAAGCTTCAAGAGCAGGAGGAAACAGTTATATTTGAAGAGGCTTCTCTTGTCTGATCACGAGTCTCATTAGGTCAGATTAACACACGAGATTATCTCAGCGGAAAATGTAAGCATACATTTTAAATTGAAGCTTCTGAGCAGTTCAAGCCTTACCCATCCCATACAGACCTGGTATCCTGAAAAGAAAGGCAGAGAAAAAAAAAACGGAACCAAGCCACCACAGTACTTTACGTTCAAAACGCCCCTCACCAAAACTTCCCATATTATATCCATTTGCACCACCAACAAACCACTAAAACACAACCCAATTGCGAAGTAAGTGAGGGAAACCAATACTTATTACAAAACACAACACTAATTATACAAGACATTTCATTTAAAAGCCATAAACTACTATCTCGATCTCTGAACATAAGCGTTACATGAAAAAAGACCAGAAGCCTATAAACTACAATGTCGCTAACGGCAACCATCTCTGCCCTACATATTCCACAAAACATATAGTAAACAACGCCTCCACCATCCATAGTCACCACACGCTGTAGCACATCCCACAAATAAGACATCAAAGAAACATTCATACATTCAAACAGCAGGCTTATATCACTGCCGAACAACACCAGTTAGCATTTGCCTTGCTACAAGAACAAGCTTCACAACACCATAACTCTCCACAACAACCAAAAGATGAAATCAACAAACTAATCTAGCGACTTTATGAAATAACAAACATCCTTTCAATTAAATAAATAAATGCAACAGTACTAGTTGATGTTCATTTTAAACAAGGAAATTACAGAATATATTGTAACATGTACAATGTAGCAAGAAAACAAAATTATTTAAATAATAACTTACCCGTTGTCCCAATTTCTCTCTCCCCAACTTCTGGGTTTTATTTTGTATCTAGTTCAGATATTATTAGTTTTGTATGTTGTGAAGATAAAGTCATTTCTTATGTTTTTTTCTTTTGTTCTGTACTAATCCATGTTCCATTTTCAGCAAGTCTTTCTTCTAGTATTTAATCCATGCCATATCTTCAACTTTTGCTAGTATTTTGTTTGTTTTAATGTAAGAGAAGGCAGAATCTACATCTTCAAATATATTTGTAGTATTTTGATGAAAGATTTTTAGTCTAGCAGTGAATAGTAGTTGTGTTTTTATTTGATTTTTCTTTAGTTCTAGCAGTGGTAAAAAAAAAACACTTATCTTGTAGATAATACCAAAGGAGAATAGTCATTGTGAAAGCGTATCAAACCGTCTTTTATTTTGACAGGAGCTTTAGACCAAGCAGTTTTTAAGAACAACTTTTTTGTCATGTGAAGATAAAAATTTGACAATTACAGATCTTGTTGAGTTAGTTTTACTATTTTTTTGATGAAACCAATGATGTGCGCTCTCTCAATTCCATATGATAGAGCTTCAGGAAGATCTAAAACTTCAGGTATCCAAGATGTCAGAAATTTCTCCATATTATTTTCTATATTCTCAGGTAAGCCAAATATTCTTACATTATTACGACGGGACCTATTTTCAAGGTCATCTATTTTTGTTTGAAGTAATGTATTTTGCTTTAAAAGAAATTCTATGTTGTGCTCACCTTCCTGTATCCGAATTTCCATGTCATTTAATGCGGTTTCTATCCCTGTAACTTCCACTCAAAAATGCTTATCCCTGAAATTAGTTGTTTTTGTTGCTGCATATCCTCATGAAAAATGTCCATCTGCTTTGAAGATTTTTCTTTTAAAAGTATCCAATTTCATATCCAGTCTGTCTATTTTGGAAGTTAACTTTTGGATACTAGTTAAAGATTTCAGTTCCTTTTTAAAAGTTATGTCAGTATGTGAAGTTTTTGTGAAGCTCATGTTGACCGATGAAAAAGAACTTCTTACCACTGATTTGATAGGAAAATTAACAGTATCAAAAGAAATGTTTTAATACTATCCTAGTATACTATATAAAAATAATCCAATGATATAAAAATGTTAACTATTAGAATAGTATTTTTTTTTAATTCCTGTCAAAAGTAATTTGACTAGACAGAACTGAAGTAAAAGGCTGCTACTCAGAGCTTATGCTAGCCATGCCCCCCCCACCTGGACCCATTTGACTCCATCAAGGTGCCTCCAGCACCCTGATCCTTGGTGACTTCAACTACCCCATCACAGACTGGGTGAACTATTCCTGCACTAATGCACTCACCCAATGATTCCTTGACTTTCATCAACTCTAACACACTAGACCAGCTGGTCTCATCCCCCACAAGGACAGATAACATACTGAACTTGGTTCTCACCAACATGGGCAACCACTCCACCACTTCCACAGTATGTTCTTCCCTGGTGAGATCAGACCATCGGTCTGTCTCATTTGAAGTTTCTATCCCACCCAACCCCTCCCCAGCCGTAACCAGGCTAAAAAGCTGACTACAACCTCCTAAGGGAGGGTATCAACAGCTTCACACCACCGCCCCCCTCAGAGGATGCAGACAACTATGCTGAACAGTACGCCAGTACAGTACACAAGCACCTGTACAACTGCATGGACTCAGCCATACCCAACAGAACTAAAACTTGCTCTTCAAGGGAACACAAACCTGTCTGGTGGACATTCTCTATCAACAGGCTTTACAACAAAAGGAAGAAACTGCTGTCCAAGGGTAAAAAGGAACAAATTTCAAATCAGAAAAAACTCCCTCCTCTGCCTCAACAATAAAATTAGATCACGTGAAAAACTCCAAAGCCAATTATGAGTTGAAACTAGCCTCTGAATCAAAAGGGAAACCACAAGTCCTTCTTCAGTTACATTAGGAACCTCCATGGCAAAGCCCAGGTTTGTTCCGAATTAGTACTTAATGGTACCCACTTACAGCATACCTCTTAGCTTCTCAGCACAAGAAATCTGGACAAAGCCTAAAATAATGGGGGGGACAAAGGCCCAAAAATAGGGACAGATTTTAAATATTGTTCTTATAAACTTAGAACATTGCTAGAATAGCTGGCCTTGTATCATTATACATTTTCTGAAGTTTATTAAACCTGAAAGTTAAATGTATGCCTTTTTTTAGTGACTTCATTCCACAGTGATTTACCTGAAAACAAAGAAATTTTATAAGGAACAGACCAAAAATAGGAGGCAAAAATCTGGACATTCTGCAAAAACCTGTACAGTTGAGAGGAGGTTTGAGTCTTACACTGATCCTGCTGACTTAGCCAACCTAATTGATAAGTTCAGTGCCAACTTCACCCCTTATTGTCCCCCCAAATGCCCATTCGACATCTCCGACACTTGTCCCACACCTCACATCTCCATAGATCAAGTGTTAAAGGCTCTATCCAAGGCAAAGAACACAGCTTCCATGGCACCCGCTAGTATCCCAGGCTGCATTCTGCGCCATCTTCAGCAAGAACTAGCTTCGCTATTGAGCACCCTATACAACCACAGCCTAATTACAGGCTTCATTCCTGCAGAGTGGAGAATCGCCACAGTCATCCCCTTGACCAAAGGTAGTGCCAATACTGACCCAGGAAACTATCGCCCCATTAGCTTGGCAAGTCTGTTCTGTAAAGCCGTGCAGGGTATTATTATGGATCTCAAACAAGGACATAGGCAATAGCCAAGCACTCGACCACACCCAATGTGGATTAGTCAGGGGCAGATCTTACAGACTGAACCTAGCAGACTTATTTGAGACTGTCACCAAGGCCCTGGATGAGTGAAAGTCAGTACATACAGCTTACCTTGACCTGGCCAAGGCCTTTGACAATCCCCCACTCAGGCATCATCAAAAAGCTAACACAACTTGGTGTTAATCCCCATCTCGTCAGATGGGTGGCCAACTTGCTCACAGATAGGACCCACAAGGTCAAATTATGCATCACCACCTCCGACAGCAGACCTGTCACTAGTGGTGTCCCCCAGGGATCTGTCCTGGGACCTCTACTGTTTGGCATCTACTTCTCAGAGGTCCAAGCAAAGACAAAGGGCCTGTGGCTGATCAAGTTTGTGGATGACTAAGTTGGGTGCTGTCATTGACTCCACAAATTATATTAACATACTGCAAGAGTGTCCCACAGCTACAAATAACTAGTGCCAAAGTCATGGCGTTAAGTTAAACGCAAAAAAATGTATTATACCATTCGGCAAAAACATGGCCCCTACTGACTACCACATCAACAGCAACCCCCCTAAGCACACAACCTGTGGTGAGACCTGGGTACTCAGGCTGACAACAATCTCACATTCGACCATCATGTGGCGGCAGTTGTCAGAAAAGCCTTTTACTTGGTTCATCTCATAAGTAAAGGAATTGCATACAGAAAAAAAGGAGGTTATTACCTCTCTGTACTCCTCCCTCATTAGATCTATAATTGAGGTACAATGCCCAGTTTGGTACCAAACACCTGCACCAACTGGAAAGGCCACAGAAATACCTCACAAAGAGAATCCATGGTCTCCAACACCTGTGCTATGTAGACAGGCTCAAATTATTAATCACCCTACTCAGTATCATACAGATTGCTCAGAAGTGATCTGTCTCTCGCCTACAAGGCAATATCGGACCCTGTCCAACTAGAGATGCTCCATATCCGTAAGTCTAACTCCTCATGCATTACCCGCTCGATAGGCCTACATCTAATATGCGACATCAACAAAACCTGCTCGAGAGACAGGTTTGTCTCCCAGAGAGACAGGTTTGTCTCCCAGAGGCTGCCCAGTCTCTGGAATAGACTTTCCATACATCTCAGAGTACTTAAAGTGTAACCTTGATGAGTGGATGGGAAACCACAAGTTTGTCCCAGGGGTTCCAGCTTTGTCCCTCATTGACAGGGGCAACAGGTGCTGACAGATTCTTTTTTGAGGACAAACTCTTGGCTGGGCTTGTAAGGGCCCCAGGGCCATTAGCCTAGTAACCTATGATCCTAAGGCTTAGTTACTAGAAACAATTATCACCCCCAGCTAAAAAACAACCATAAGGCATTCTTTAGCTACAATCCAAAACCTAAAAGGGAATGCCCAGCTGTGTGCAGAACATATAGTAGATGGTACCCCTCACACTGAACCTGAGGAAATTACCAACCTGCTGACAAATATGGCAATAACTCCCCCCCAATCCCCACCAGCTGTACCCCAAAGCACTCCCGACACCAGTCCACTACCGAGCATCTCCAAAGAACAGGTCATACAAGCACTCTTCAAGACAAAAAACACAGCCTCTATGGGACAAGATAACATCTAAGGTTGCTTACTAAACGATCAAACAAGACCTAGTGGATCCACTTGGCACTCTCTTTAACCACAGCTTGAACACTAACTTTGTTCTGGCAGAGTGGAGAACTATGATAATCCGCTTGCACAAAGGGGGTCCATCAACTGACCTAGGAAACTATCAACCAACAAGTCTAACCAACCTTATCTGCAATGCTATGGAAAGAATCATCACGGACCTTATCAACAAGGACACAAAAACCTTCAAATTCTTGACCTGACCCAGTTTGGTTTTGTCAAGGGCAGACCTTGATTATTAAACCTTTTGGACTTCGAGAATTTCACCAAAGCCCTGGAGGAGGGTAAAACAGTTCATGCCACCTATCAGGATTTATCCAAGGCTTTGGACACAATCCCCCACTCAGGATCATTGAGAAACTCTCACAGCTGGGGATTAACCCTCGTGTCATTAGATGGGTAGCCAACTGGCTCACCAACAGAACGCACACTGTCAAAGTTGGGGAGTACACCCCCCTCAAATGGATCACTTACCAGTGGGGTACCACAAGGATCTGTGCTAGTGGCCCCTCTACTGTTTGGAATCTATTTTTCCAAAGTTCAGGTGAAAGCAGATTACCTGTGGCTTACCAAGTTTGCAGATTACCACAAACTGGGCAGAATCAGAGTCCCCCAATGATGTAAACATATTACAGAAGGGGCTCACTCAGACAAATGACTGGTGCCAAAGTCACAGACTAAAACTAAATGCAGAAAAATGCCTCATTATTCCCTCTGGCAAAGTAGCAGCTCCTGCCAATTATGACATCGATGGCACCCAAGCTCAAACCCAGTGATGCGAGACTTGGTAACACAAGTTGATAGCAAGCAAGCTAAACTTTGATTACCATGTGTCCATAGTGGTAAGAAAACTCTTCTACATTGCGCATCTCAGAAACAAGGGTATCGCATCCAACACTAAAGGAGGTTACAACTCCGCTGCACTCCAACCTTATCAGACCATTAATTGAATACAATGCACCCTTTTGTATGTACCACTAGACACCTGCAGCAACTGGAGAGAGCAAAGAGGTTTCTAACCAAGAGAATCCAGTGCCTCCAAAATGTAACTTACATGAAAAGACTGGAAGTCCTGTCACTGTACTCTGCATCAGATAGGCTGCCGAGAGGCACAACCTGCGTCTGGCCTACAGAGCAGTTTCGGACTCTGCCATAATGGAAATGTTGCACATCCACAAATCAAATGGGACAACAATCACTCACTCCAGGGATCTCAACCTACCTGTGACATTAACAGAACATGTTCATCTCCAAGAGATTGCCACTCCTCTGGAATAAGATCCCACTTCACATGAAGCAGAGCTCTTAAATGACCCTATTTAAGCACAATCTTGACACCTGGATGGGTGACCGTAAATTCACCCCAGGGGTGGCACCCATGTCCCTCATGGACAGTGGTAGTTAAGGCTGATCATAGAATCACTAACAAAATGACCATCTAACTATAGTCAATTATGGTACACAAGTGTTTTACACAGCTAGGCTTGTATTAGCCTACTGACTTCCTATGAACCTATATATCCAGTTACTTTAATCCAGTCTCTGTCTTCAAGGACATAGGTATACATTTGTCTTTTACTTCAGTCTCATGTAATTTACAGCCCGAGACAGGTTTACAGTTTCCACAACTTGAAAGTCCAGCAATTTGCATATCTTGTCTTACTCAGAGTTGGCATACCTGCTTTCCAATTGGTAAAACACGTTTGCCACTGCTGGAAATCTCAAATTTATATTTAAATTATATATTTATAACATTCAACAGCTTTTGAAACAAAATTAGATTCTGAAAACTCATGAGCCATATAAGCCAGTTGATCCTCAATCACATACATTTTCCCACATTGCATAAATTGCTACAACACATGCTCTCTCTCATACTAGGAAGCAAAGTGAACCAGTATAACCTGCAGTTTTCCATTCATTGACAGCCTATGCTTTCCCAGTCCTCAATACCATCTTCCCCAAACCACTCCACAGAGCCATCTGTCTTCATAATGGCCAGAAGTCTCCTCTCCTTTCAACATTCAACTCAAAAATCTCAAATTCCTTAAGATTTGTCCCTCAGTGAAATCAACCACTGCTCAATACATGCAATTTGAACACAATTTTATAGTTTATTATTTCACAGTGCTTCTGTTTCAAGAACAAAATGGCAACATATTGCTTTTGCGAAAAATCTCAATTACTACTCACATAACAATCCAACTGTTTAGAATATCCAGTCAACTCCACGAAATGTGCCTTAGTTCACGGAAAACCAAATCTAATGAAATTCCCACATCTTTTGTATAAAGTCGCACAAAATTTTCAGTTCCATCTACTTCAGGCAAGGCTGAATAAAACATGGGCAATCATACTTCTCATTTTTTTTTGTATCCAAGACTGCTTCTTTCATTTCTGCCATACTCTACTACAAACAAATCCATAAAGATTAAATTCAATAGTAATGTCAAACTCACCCAACTTGGTAGAATTTAACTATTAAATAAAACAACCAGAACTTGTCATTGAAGCAATGAAAATGACAAACTCCTTTATGTACTAAAAACACATCACAAGCTTATTTTAAATGTATGACTTTACTTTGTGGCTCACCATTTCCTTCAATTCTCCTCCATACTACAGATGAGAAATTAACTGAGGATTTCAGGTGTCCCACAAAACAGAACACATCACATTTCGTAAAACAGGGTACTCTGAAAAGAGGCATACAGCTGTCACAACTGCATAGCACAGCACATTTATTTCTGATATGACAAACACTCATTTTTTTACTGAATTTTCATTTTGTTTACAGCAGGAAGGGTTTTCAGTATGTATGGTCATTTTCCGAGTTAGAATGCCTATAAAACATCAGGTCTGGCAGCAGATCACCACAGATTAAGGTTACACACTTCTAATATGCTTTGCAATGCATTCTTGAGCTTGCCATTTAGTTAATTTATTAAGTGGGTTACTTATTACTTTTGTTAATCAGGTTAGCCATTACAAAAGTAGGGCCTATTATATTGCTTTATTTTAATAATACTTTAATGTATTTCTTAATAATCGTTATATACATGCAAATACAACACATGTATATTACAAACACACAGACAATATATTATGCATAAGTAAGTACATTTGGGCATCTCTCCAGAGTTCTTTGTTCAAGAACTGGAGACAAAATCTGCAATTGAAGGGGAACAAAGGACCAAAATCAATGATAATTTTTAAATATGACCAAAATACTTAAAAAAATAATAAAAAAGTGTTTATTTTGCATCAAGATGCATTTTCCTAACAAGTATATAAAACTTTACATTCTGACTATTACTGACATACTGCAATCCTTAAACTGAGCAAAAACGATGGAACGTTTTGAGATATGCTCTACGACAAGCACAACGGATTTCCCTTGTTTCCAGTTAGGTGCATATGAATGCAAATATGTGAAAGCAAAAGCTCTACAAAATACATAATGATAAAGACCATTCATTCCTTGAATCACCCAGTCTAGTCAATTCAGGGTCACAGGATACTGTGGTACTCAATGGGAGTAAGAGAAGAAACTAAGGCTGGGTAATATATTTATCCATCACTGGACACAAACACACCCTTAACATGCCAATCACTGGGGGTACATGCACAAAATTCTGAAGAATCACCAAGTTACTTTATGTTAACCAGGGACACCACTGATCTCACAAGACTACTTTCAGATTTAGTCTGCGGATAAAAGTGAGTTAACATATTACATAAAATACATTTTCACAACAAACATGCAAGACAACGTATAGCAGTTGTTAATTACATCCACTCATAGCTACTGAACAAAATATATAACCGATGTTAAACAAAAGAGAATACAAATTATACTTTATTTACGAGTTAGACTTGACATAACGCACGATACACCTAAGCTAGACAGAAATTTCCAGACAAGAGAATACGGAGAACAGTAACAAGAATAAGGGAGCTGTTAATATTCACATATTCGTTGCCTTTGGAAACGGAGAAAAATGGCATCCCTATCAAAAATGCCTTCCCACTGTGAGGAACGTCTTACAGGTTCCACTCTGCTCAGTGTTGAAAAATATCTATGCACTCGTTATTAACATATTTTCCATCTATCCATAACAAATACTGAATCATATAAATTCATTAAATATACTTTTGCATGTTGGAAACATTTGTTAATCACGCTGTAAACGTTCTAGGTGAACCCTGATAGCAAGTATTTCACATCTCGACCATTTGTCCCACATCATATCAAACAAATTTCCAAAATGTGAAACAGTACCGCTCATAACGTGGAACAAATGGCCAAAATGTGCAATACTAGGTCTTGTAGTGTGAAACATAGCGCCAAAGTGTTACTAACATCTTACTTAACTTCAACAAAGAAGCTTAAAAGATGATTAACATGTTACTTTACACGCGCAGAAAGATCTTCAGCTAAATTGATAAGATTTAGTATTATTTACCGCCAATTTGCGTGGCAGATAGTTTTAATGTAGAACGAGTAACAGACTTTTAAGAATAAAAAAGGAGGAATGTTACTCATAACACAAGGTATACTTGACACATATGCCCCACAGTGCAGAAGACAGCAATCCACATTTTGGAGTGAAAAGGTTGAGGGAAAACTAAAGCCTCCCCACAGGAAGTGATACAGCCGAAAACAAAGTTGTAATGTATTATTTAACAATGTGAAAGAAAATGAACATCAATGCGTGTATTCTTATCCGTATTTAAAACACATGATCTTTACATGGGCAAAATAAAACTACTAAGATTAAACAACACAAAGTTACTAAATTACAAAATTGAATATCTTTAATTTAGTAAAGGACAGCACAATTTCTGTCTAATTTTACAACTCTCGCTGGATTCTGGGAGAAGCCCAGTAGCAATTCTCTCGACAGCTGAAAAAAAAAACACCCGCAGAACTACAACTTTATAACACAATGGGCTTACCCGTTACAAATAAAAAAATGTTAAGTAAAGTACAATCACTGAATTCTCAACTGCAAACCACAGTAAAGTACACTCTGGAATTTTAAAATCAAAACATCTCTGTGTTGTCAAATCCCGGAGACTGCTTGCTCAAATCCAACGCCAAACAAAAAATTGACAAACCCACCACCCAAGTTAGCATGTCAGCGAACATATTTCCCGCCTCCACCTGATGAACTATAAGAAAAAACGGAACTTAAGCTCCAATTGACACATCCGTCATTCAATGGCAAACAAACTGACAAAAAATGGCACGACTTTAAACCAATAGGTTGAAGAACTCGTGTGAAAGGGTGGGCGTGGCAGGTGCGTAACTCTAGTCGGGTGTCGGCTGACCGGATAAGGCGAGTTTTATCTTTTTTTCCGTGAGTTTAGGTAGTAGTAACTCCGAAACATTGACTGTGATCCTGGTTAAGTGCGAAGCTGTCAAACTGATAGCGAAGTTAAGTAAGTGATAAACTGGAGGCTGGAAGGGACTGACTGAACACAACCATGGGGAACCGGGGGATGGAGGACCTTATTCCCCTTGTTAACAAACTCCAGGACGCTTTCAGTTCGATCGGGCAAAGCTGCAACCTCGACTTGCCGCAGATCGCCGTGGTTGGTGGGCAAAGTGCCGGCAAGAGCTCAGTACTAGAGAACTTTGTTGGCAGGTGAAGTGCTGTTAACATTTTTAACTGTTGTCCCTTTTCAAATTGCCAGTCGTATTGGCCACAGTAGCCCTTTTATTTATTGTTGTATTAAAAAAAAGACATAAACATGAGCTGCTTCTGGTTTGTGAAGTTTATGGGGTGGACACCAGGAAGATGTACGTTGTTTGCGTACTGAAGTGTAGCTATTGGGGGCTGTGAATGGAGACATAATGACCAACATGACAAGGTTGCGTTGAGTAGTTTGGTCTGTGGGAAAACAGCAGCGAACGACCCTTACTAGAATAAGTTACATTGTTGGATCTGAAAACCTATGACTCGCAGTGGGTGACGTCACCTTCCTGTCACTAGTGTTGTTGGTAGAGTAATTTGAAAAGGGACCTGTTTAAGAGGCCTGGGACATTGTGAATGGGATTGCCCTTTTATTGAACTTTTAATTTCATATGTGCTTTGAATGTAATTGTTGCGGACTGTTTTTTTTCTCATTTGAATACATTGCACAGTCAGAATTCCACAGTGACCTCGCGTTTTGGCGTAGTGTCTTAGTTTGCAACAGTTTGTTGTGCTGCTTTGTTGGATCATTATGCTGAATGATTTTATGTACTTATAATACATACAGATTTGTAAGTTTAAGAATTTTTGTCTTAATTTTTAACTATGTTTTTGAGGTGTTGCATAATTTGGGTCGAAGCTTGTGATTCTGTATAGAAGTGTTACCAGATCTTAAGTTGTTCGCTTTTTGTTTCCCCATGTACATAGTTAATGTCATTCTGCCTGTTCTAGTGGCACTATATAAAGTTTATAATTTAGAGTAGTTTGTCAACATTTTGATTAAAAGTATACTAGAGCAGCAAAAGTATCCACTGGCTGTTAACAGAGACAGCTGAAACCTTCAAATTTCATTTACCTACTGTGTGACTGAGTAAATCGGTTAACATGGGTTCATTGGTAAGTAGTAGGCTAGCTGCCCTTGCAGACCATTATAAACCTAGCCATTTCCCCTTTTGGTGCTTTAATTAACCCGTCCCATTTGGTGTTAGATTGGCTTTTCCTGTCTCCTTGTTGATAATTATATCTTTTCCTTAGTGAGACTAACTGGATCATACCATAGGTAATTTAAGGGGAGCCATGCATGGGATAAAGCATTTAGGAGCTGCCTTTGTCCATCAGTAGTACAGGGGCAGTCCTTAGGTTCATAGGTAGGTACTAGGTTATTAGCCAAAGGGCCTAAGTAAGCCTAGCCAACAAGGTTCCCTGGCTTACACCACCCAAGAAAGTTATTTTCCTGTGCCCCTGTTAAGCAGAGCCTTGAGTACATTTTCTGTTTCCCATCCATCGATCTAAGTTGCACATGAATGTGGACAAGGATAAGCTTTGTTTTACCTGGATAGTGAGTCTGCTACAGAGCAGCAGTATCCTTTGCGAGATGTTCCTGTCCTTCCAAACTGTTCTGTTGGTGTTGTAGAAGAGGGTTAGATCCCTAGACAGTATTTCTGATGCTACGTTACCTATTGATGAACACTATATCCATCAGTAGTGCATTATATGATGTCTTGTATGCAAGGCACAGGTCACCTCTTTAACAGTCTGTAGGATACAAAGTGTAATGCCATGGTTTTGAGTCAGTCCATGGCATATTGTTTAGGCCTTGTATCTACTTAGTGAGGGATCTCTGTGGGTGTTCCAGTTGTTGCATGTGTCTGGACAGATAAATGCTAAAGGGAACATTAAACTCAATGACTGGCGTAATGCAGGCTGAGTAAAGGGGGCAATGACATCCCTGGATCTAGACGCAATCAGTTTGTTTATGAGCTGTGCAATGTAGGACTTTCTTACGACGATGGGCACATGTTTGTCAAAAGGAAGGTTACTGTACCCATAAGTTCTCAAATCATGAACAACTGGGTTGACTCTTAGGAGCGTATTGTCAGTGTGGTAGTTCCCCCGGGATAGATGTCTTCCCAAAGGATATGGTAATGCAATTTTTGGCATTTAGTTTCAGTCCTTCCTAGAGGATGGTCAAGTCAGTTGGGGATTCAATGACTGCCCCTAGCTTGCAGTCTTCTGCAAACTTAGTTGGCTAAAGCCCTTTGGTATTGGCCTTTACTTCAGAAAATTAGATGCCGAACAGGAGAGGTCCAAGTACAAAACTGTGGGAGATTTCACTAATGACTGGTCTGTTGGCGGAGGTAACTTTCCCTGTTTTGATTTCCTATGTCTTGTCGGAGAGCCAGGTGCTCATGTATTCCCTCCTGTAAATGAATACTTGTTTCCAGTGGTTTTCTGCAGTTAATAGGTAACATGAAATAAAATTTTGGTGATTGTGTTCATGGCTATTTTTTATACTGGATCCCGGAAATTTTGACATGTAGATAGATTTTATAGGTCCGTATGTGCTTACTAGGCTGTAGATCTGTGAGGATCTTAAGAAGCCTAGTCTTTAATTTCCATGGTAGTCTTTAGCTCTTAATTGCGAAAGAATAACTGAGAGATGGTCCAAACAAGCATGTGTTGGGACACACTTGTATACTTTCCCTCTCCACTGGGGTGAAGGGTGCTAAACCAGGAGTGAATTTGCTGTTTCCCTCCATTTGTCCAAGTCGCATTTAAGTAAAGAAAGCAAATACTTACATTTATGTAATGTGAAACACTGTTCCATAGACGTGTTATTTTCTGTGATAAATACCTATCCAGTCAACATGTTTTAAAAAAAGTGTAATGCATTTGACAGACTAGGGTCTGTTGAAGCTCTATATATGAGGATATATTGTCTTTCAGTAGCCTGTATGAGAAACAGTTGTAGTTATTACAGTTGTGGTGAGTGTTTGGATGGGTACTTGTTGAAACTGGCATTATTCGTGATCAATTTAATGAGATCCCTGTGTCTAGGTGCAATACTTTTATATGTAAGCTATACAATGAAAAATTACTTCCTTACAGCAGTGGATATATGGCAATTTAAAGGACTGTTCATTGTCGACATTGGTTCCTAGATCCCTAAATACAGGATCTGTTTTCATGGGTGTGATGTCAGTGTGATAGTTACAAGAGGAATCATGCCTTGCAGAAGGCTACAATTTGTACACTTTTTGGCATTTTGCTTTAATCCATGGTGTTAGCATCAGCTATTTGTTCAGCACAGGCCCTCTTGGAGGATCTTGGTGCCATCATAAACTCCCCAGAGGACACCAAGTTTGCAGTCGTCTGATCGAGTTATCACAGAATGTTTTGTTAATTAAAAAAAACTCATCCTTGGATTGAAGTTAAATGTGTATTGGGTAGATGCATATGATGATTTTTTTTTTATGTTGAAAAGTGGCTTCCCTACTTGCTGAGGAAACATTGATCTGGTTCTAACTTTGACAGAATTTTTCTGATGTTACTATTAATTGACTGCTTGAAAAAAAATTCTGTGCTTTGTGAAACCACAGTACATTGTTAGCATTTAATAATAAGGAATCCCTGTATGGAGTACAGTGGGGCTTCCCCCTGGAAAAGTGTTTTTGACAAGTGTGGTTTTGTTTGATTATTGCATTCTCTGTCAGTTGTGATTGAGTAACTGTTTCCCATTAAATGTTATTCTGAAGTATTGTAGAAAAACATTGTAAAAGTGAGAGTTTTAAGTGAATTTTAGTTACCTGAGTGTTTAGTTGATTATGATGATTACGTGATTTCCCGGTTTAAAACGTAGCTAAGTTGACTAAGTTTAAAGGAGCTAGGGTCTGTTTTTATCCTACGATTGTATGATGGTGTGCTCCAAATGTGGGAGTCATGTTTCTGAAGGTCTTGCTACCTTCTGTGGGATGGGTTTGAGGCCTAGAAAGTAGATGCATTGTTAACCTATTAGTGAAGGTTGTTATTAGGAAGATGAACTACTGTTTGTGCTGGCGGGGGTCATGAATGTTGAGCTTCATTATACAGCAGGTTACAAAATGATTGTGTTGCTGTTTGCTGTACATGTGCACATTTTGCTTGCTTTGGCAATATTAATCTGGGGGTGCAGGTAATTGTAGTTCTGTATTTGATGGAAGTCCCTATAGTACTAACTGGTGGTAGTAAGCCAACTAGACTTAAAAGGTCAGGTGGGTATCTGGCTGTATTCACAAGTACTGATATTGTATTTGCATGTTGGGTTTATTTATTTTATTTTACATTTGTTTACCGGGAAAGTCTGACTGGGAACAAAGCCCATTTTCAGCGGTGGCCCAGGGACAAAAGCTCCACAAACAGTTTATGGTAAAATACAGTCAATAAAAAACATGCAACATAACGAATAATAATGTACATCAATAATATAGTTTAAAAAATGCATATTAATTTGTAAAGATTTACAATAAGTAGATTCTTTATTGAGAGGAATGCTAATACTTAGGATTAGAGTGTATTGATGTTGTATAGGTTAAAGGGTGTATTGTCTGCAAAAGTAGATGGGTCAGTACTTAATTATACTTTTGTTAGGTTCCAGTAAACATAGTTACTTATTGCAATTGATTGTATATAGAGAATGGATAGGGAAGCTTGAGATTCTTGAAAAGTAAGAGAAGTGGAAGGTATTACTAGTAGGGATATTTATTTATAAAGTAAGAGAAGTGGAAGGTGGAAGTGGAAAAAGTGGAAGGTGGAAGTGGAAAAAGTGGAAGGTGGAAGTGGAAAAAGTGGAAGGTAGGAAGTGGAAAAAGTGGAAGGTAGGAAGTGGAAAAAGTAGAAGGAGTTAACCAGGAGGGTAACAAGAACACAGCCAGCTTTTGCTCAAGTGGTCTTTGAGTTGTTTCTTGAAGTTATATAGGTTTGTTGTTGATAGGATAGATTGAGGGAGGCTGTTCCAGAGTTTGGCGATATAGTTTGAGTAAAGAGAGTCATCACCCTTATTAAATTTGGTAATGTGTGGGAGGGGGTTGTTTTGAGGAATGGAGGGCTCTGGTGTTAATGTGGAATGGAGCATTTGTTGGGGGGCAGCAATTTTGTCGTGTTGGTGACTGAGTTTGTGTGTGCGAGTGAGTTTGGTATACATTAGTTGTTGAGGAAGTTCTAGCCAGTTTAGTTGTTGTAGTGCCAGAGAGTAATGGGTTCTGTATGGAGAATTTGTTGCAAACTTTGCAATTTTGTTATAGCAGACCAAGTTTTATAATTCAGTCTTTTCTAAATTGGTGAAAATAGGTGAGGCATATAGAAAGGTAGAGGGCAGCTGGTTCTGACTATTTTAGTTTTGGTAGTGGGGAAGGGTTTAATTCTATAAAGAGACCCACGTTTTGTATATATATTTTTAGTGGCTTGTGGTAGGTGTATGTCAAATTTCAAGGTGTTTTATCAATTATTACACCTAGTAGTTTGGTATTTGGTACAGTTGATATAGTTGTGTTGTCTGGTAAGTGTATTTGAAATGAGGTGGGGAATTGTGTGTTTTACCAGGATGTAAAAGCATGAGCTTAGGTTTGTTTGGGTTAAGTATTAGTTGTGAGTCTGATGGCCAAGATTTGATGGTTAAAAAGGCTTACTGCGTTTTTACTTGGAGTTGTTGTAAGGTGGATTCAGCACAGATGAGTGTTGAGTCATCTGCATACTGATTGATGGTGGCAAGATGGGTAGCATAGTTTAGCTTGTTGGTAAAAAAAAATAGTAAAGAGAAGAGACCTCCGGTTTAAGCCCTGAGGAACCCATATGGTTACAGGTAGAAGAGGAGAGAGCACATGTTGCCATTTGACTGCTTGTTGGCTATCTGATAGATAATTATGAAGCCAAGCAAGAGTAGAGTGACCAAGGTTTAGAGAGGCTAACTTGGTAAGGAGTTTCCGGTGGGATGTGGTGTCGAATGCTTTTGAGACATCTAAGAAGATTGAAGCTACTGCTTTGCTGTCATTTCTGTAATGGTGTTTGTGAAATTTAGGAGAGCAGTTGTGGGACTATGGTAGGGATGGAAACCATGTGTGTCTGTTAAGAGGTTCCAAGTTAAAAGATTTAGTTCATAAGCTGTCTGGATGCATTTATCTATGATTTTATTTTATTTATTTCCAGTTTGACAACCGGGGAAGTCCACTGGGTCCAGAGAACCCGTTTTCAGTGGAGGCCCGGGGAGGAAAGTTCCACAGTACAAGGTACAAGTAAAGATACAAAAGTAAAAACAAAACAGTGCAAAATACATATCCAGGTCAAAGAAAAATATTCACATAAGAAAAACAGTTGTAGTTATTGTGTTGAACAGTTATGAGATTGAACCATGCTTATAATAACCTGGATGAACAAGTGAGGTTAGAGAACTAGGTTGGAAGAATGCAGGTACATTTCCATTTGGAAGAGAAGTAGAAATGAAGCTGAGTTTTAAAGTAATCCATGTTCTGCATTTTGGCTAGTGGGGATAAAATTGCAGTGGGTTTGTGGGGTGATGCATGATGTTTTCCAGAGGTGTGGGACATGTTGATCAGGGTAGAGATGGGGTATGCTATGGTGTTTGCTGCAAGTTTAAGGTATTCTGATGGTAAATTATCTGCAGCTAGAGAGGCTGGTTTAGGTTGGCTAAGTAGTTTTTTTGTGGTGTTAGATGAGACAGTTTTGAAGTGGAAGGAATCCTCATTTTCCATAGCAAGAGTTTGGATACTTGGTGGGGCGTTGCCGTGATTTTTAGTAAGTGTAAGTATTGATGTAGTAAAGAACATATTTAATTGTGTAGCTATGCTATCTCTATTAGAAGTAACTGTTAAGGTTGTCTGTTGGCCTGGCTGAAGGAGTTTTTTAGGACAGACACGAATTTTGTGGATTTAGTGTTTTGTCTGGATATCAGTGTAGTAATTTTGTCTTTGTAAGCTTACGGTAGTGGTCGAGGTTGGGTTTTGTTAGTGTGCCATTGTGTCCAAGCTTTGTCCCTTTCTTTAAGTAGGTTTTTGGTTTCTCTTTTTTAGCCATGGTGCGTATTTTGCTTTGATTCTTGCAGTTCTACATGGGCCTAGTTTATTGAAAATGTTGAGGAAAGTATAGTTAAAGTACTTTACTGCACTGTCTAAGGGTAGTGTTTTGATTGGTGTCCAGTTGTAGGTGTGAAGGAGGTTATTGAATGTCTTTTATGTTCTAAATTTGTCTAGTTGTGGTGTTTCTGAGGGGTGAGTATGTTTTAGTAGTTATATTGGGAGGTGGGATACTGTCTGAAATGGCCAAAATGTGAGGTTTGAGGTATTGTCTTTAATATGATCCAGTCGAGAGTGGATTGCCTGGTAGATTTATCAGTTCTAGTTTGGGATTGTATGAATTGTCTAAATAAAATCCATGCAGGTTGATGAGGTTAGTGGGATTATCAGTGTTGTATGTGTTCCATTTGGCGTTAAACGCACCCATAATTATGGTTTTGTGTGGGAATGTTAGTGATATGTATTGGAGTATTTCCTCAGTTGTTGTGAGGCTGTTACCATTTGAAGTTTAGTAAATAATATTTCAGCATTGCTGAAAGCTTGTTTGAGTGGTTTTAAGCGTTCTGATTTGAGATTAGATTTATAGAGAATGGCTCCTCCTCCATCTTTACTAGTCTTTCCAACCTATGTATATTATAACCTGGCGATATTATATTGTCATTTATGTCTGGTTTCAGCCAGGTTTCTGTTAGGACAGTAACATTTGGGGAGCATAGTGATGTGTTGGCATGTAGGTCATGTATTTTGTTGTTGATTCTTCTAAGGTTTGTATTAATCAGGAAGAGATCTGAGTTTTTAGGAGAGATGTTTAGTGAGGACTGCAGCTGGATTCTGGAGTTTTATTGTTGGTATTTGGCCCAGGGTTTGGGTGAATGTTGCCAAAGAGGTTTAGATTAGTTGTAAGGTTTGGGACTAGAGGGGCAGCTTTGTTAGGAGTTAGATTTGAAGAAAGGGTGGGATTTTGGTGGTAGTTTAATGTATTTATATTGAAAGTATCCAAGGTGTATAATAATGTGGAGATTGGAAGCTATTTCACATTTGTGGAGGTGGTTTGGATGGGATAATGGAGTGTAGTTTTGGGAGATTTGTAAGCTTGTGGTATTGGGTTGTGGTATGATGATGATAAATTGGTCAGTATTGATAGCGTGAGGGTGAAACTGTACAGAGAACGTTTTTAGGTATTTGGTATAGTATGTGGTCATGGAGGTCTAGTGAGTGTGAATATAAGCAAGAGCTAGGAATAGTAAGGTTTTGATAGGTTGAGATGTGTTTTGTATTTTCTTTTGTTTTACCTATAAGTTGGTAGTAATATGGGTGTAGTGTAAGGGAGAGTTGGTGATGTAGCTGTGTATGTGGATGGAATCTTAAATGGTGTGTGATTGGGTTATGGTAATTAGTGGGTATGTTTTTTTAGGGTTAAGTTTAGGTGTAAGGGTGGGTGGGAATTAGGGGGTAGGGTTGGGGGAGCAGAGTGAGCCCTAGCTGGGCTGGGCTAGACCCTGTGTTCACGGCAGTAGGTGTAGCCAATAAAAAAAATCTGTAAGCACTTACTTTTCTGTTTTGTAAAACATAAAAAGAACCAAGGTGGGCGGCCGTGGTGGTGCAGCGGTTAGCATTGCTGCGTCACAGCATGTTCGGTTCGATCCTCAGCTGGGGTGCCTTCTGTGCACAGTCTGCATGTCCTCCTTGTGGTCGTGTGTTTCCTATGGGTGCTCAAATTTTCTCCCACATCCCCAAAGACATGCTGTAGGTGGATTGGACACTAAATTGGCAGTAGGTGTGATTACATACATGTGTGTGCCTTCTGTGGAAGGTTGGCCGTCGGGCTGGGAACTTGACACCATAAAAACTCCACTGCCAATCATGAGTGGACAGGTGATCCGCTGTGGCGACCTCTAACCGGGAAAAGCCGAAAGAAGAAGATAAAAAGAACCGATGTATGGGAGAGTGGTTGTAATAGGTTGAGGTTAATACAAAGAAACTGTAAAAGGGGGGAGGTACTATAGCCTAGGTGATGCTGATAAGAATACTAGGAAGGCATTGAATGAGGGTAAATAAAGCAATCCAGAGTATTTGGCCATGAATTAATGAGGAATAATGTTTATATGTTAACAAGCGATGTAGAACTATGAGGAAGGTTTGAGGCCAGAAGTAGTAGTTGAATGAGGAAGGTTTGAGGCCAGAAGTAGTAGTTGAATTAGAAGGGAAGAGAGCTACCGGGAATAGAACATAGCGCTTGTGAAGTTAACGACAGTTATAATAAAAGGGACAGCTAGACAGAAGTTCAACAAGGGGAATGAAACTGTACAATTGGAGGGAGGAGAGGAGAAAAGTCACTGATTAGAGTTTGTCCCGGTGATGTGCTCTAGTTAACTACGGGTTGCAAACCATTGCTAAACAACTGTCAAATGCTTTGCAACATACATAATATTATTTTATGCAGATGCTGAGCCCCGTTTGTCAGTGATTTGGAATGCTGATCAGTTGGTAGATTTTAGGTGTCTTTAGTTAGGGAGGATGCATTTGTGCTACATTTAAAACCATGGGCTTATTACCTAAAAATAAAGATCGAGTAGGGTGATAAGTATAGGTACAGCTCTGTTGCAAGTATATTACTACTGTTGAAAAGCTAAGTTCCAAAAACACAGTTAAAAGGCTGTATGAAGAAGGTATAGTTGAGTTACAGTAGAGTGGGAGTGAACTGATAACGTAGATAAAATATAGACAGATAAACAGTGTGTTAGGTAAGAGATTAGGCAGATGTAAGCAAGAGAACAAGGATAAAAGTGGGAAGAAAGTAGAATGAGAGTATGTAGAACAGATGCAGTAGGTTGCGAATAGGAAGATAGAGTGAAAAATAGGATGATAGTGTTTGAACAAATGCAATACTTTGAGGTTAAAATCACTAAATGCAAATTTATGGTAGTCGCACTTCACTAGTTTTGAAACGGTTGCAGTCACAATGCATGAAAAACAAGTAGTGTTCGCAGAAAGTACAACAGATGCAAGATACTTGAAAAACAATTGTCACAAGTACATTTAAAGTGGTAGTGTATGCACAATTACAACAGTTGCAGTTAAAAATATGAGCTTTTAGTAAAGACACAATCACAAGTGCAGTTGAAGTAGTTGATCGCTTAGTTACAAACGATGCAGTTAAAATCAGTCTGCTCACGTTGAAAGAATAAATGCAGATAGAAGCTGCTAGATAAAAGCAGGTTGCTTTTATCTAGCTAAGCTGATAAATGCCTGTTGGCTTGATAAACAGAAATAACATAAGGCAGAAACTAAATCTATGCTACCAGCATACATACGCATGTCGGCGTGAGATAAACTCTGTTATAGGCAATTGTTTCACCTCTGTTATACTATTAGCTGGTCATTGGCTGTAATTAGGAATATGCGACAATGTGAAAAGGTAATGTTCTGTATGCATGCAGGAAAAAGGAGTTGGGCGGAATCGCTGCTTATGTACAATAGTAACAAGTGACCTTTGGCTGAAAACTAAGACTGTAAGTTGACTTGAGGCAATAGAAAAGACTGGGCAAAGTGCCTTCCTTTTCGTGTATATGGCTCACTGTGTTAGGTGTTATGCAAAAAAACAGTGCATTCCATGAACTAAATACAGTTCCTGCAGTACTTCTGTTCAGGAAAGAAAAAAAAACAGAACGAAAGGATGTATACCACAATCTAAATAAGCTTCCTGCAGTTTCAAAGACAATTTTATTGTCATACAAATCAACACAGGAAAAAGTGAGTATCGCTGCAAGAGATTTCAGTACTTAGGCTCGTACCATATGAATGACTTTACAGAAGGAAGACAGATTAATATAATTTAAATACCAAAAGATGAAAAAAATATCAAAATAAGATACTAAAAAGGTAAAGTAAAAAATTGAAAGCTTTTTATGGCAGAAAAAAAAATACAGCAGCATCCGGGACAGACTCTGTGGAAATTATAAGGATATATAAAAAAATAGTACTATAAATAAGAGGCGCACATGTAAAAGCTTACCCAGTACCAATATATGCCATAAACTTATAGTTTACAGTTTTCATAGTGCAGATAGAGACGCATAAAGTTAAGACAGGCACTGGGTGGCAGTGAAGAGTTAACGAATAGCTGGGTAACTACAGCAGAGCTAGTAAGAGCGATGGCTAGAAAGGTGCTTGGTGTGACCTCTGGAAAGAGGAAGGAGGACAAGGAGACCTGCTGGTGGAATGAAGAAGTACCACAGGAGAGTATACAGAGAAAGAGGTTGGTGAAGAAGTGGGATTGTCAAAGAGATGAAGAAAGTAGACTAGTATAAGGAGATGAGGTGCGTGGCAAAGAGAGAGTTGGCGAAGGCTAAGGATAAGGCATATGAAGAGTTGTATAAAAGGTTGGACACTAAGGAGGGATAAAAGGACCTGTACCGATTGGCTAGACAAAGGGGCCGAGCTAGTAAAGATGTGCAGCAGGTAAGGGTGATAAAGGATGAGGGAAACATACTTGTTGTACTCCCAAACGAGGAGAGTGTGTTGAGCAGATGGAAAGAGTACTTTGAGGGTTTGACGAATGAAGAGAATGTGAGGGAGAGAAGGTTGGATGATGTGCAGATAATGAATCATGAAGTGCAGTGGATTAGCAAGGAGGAAGTAAGGATAGCTATAAAGAGGATGAAGAACAGAAAGGCTGTTGGCCCAGATGACATTCCTGTGGAAGCATGGAGGTGTTTAGGTGAAATGGCAGTGGAGTTTTTAACTAGATTGTTTAATGAAATCTTGGAAAGTGAGAGGATGTTTGAGGAATGGAGAAAGTGTTTTTGTACCGATTTTTAAGAGTAAGGGTGATGTGCAGAGCTGTAGTAACTACAGAGGGATTAAACGGATCAGTCACAGCATGAAGTTGTGGGAAAGAGTAGTGGAAGCTAGGTTAAGAAGGGAGGTGATGATTAATGATCAGCAGTATGGTTTCATGCCAGGAAAGAGCATTACAGATGCGGTGTTTGCTCTTAGAGTGTTGATGAAGAAGTACAGAGAAGGTCAGAAGGAGTTGCATTGTGTCTTTGTGGATTTAGAGAAATCATATGACTGGGTGCCTAGAGTGGAGTTGTGGTGGTGTGTGAGGAAGTTGGGAGTGTCAGAGAAGTACGTAAGAGTGGTACAGGATATGTATGAGGGTAATGTGACAGCGGTGAGGTCTGCGGTGGGAGTGAAGGATGCGTTTTAAGTTGGAGGTGGGATTACATCAAGGATCAGCTCTGAGCCCTTTGTTATTTACAATGGTCAAATAAATTTGAAAAGCAAAGTCGGCTAATACACTCCTGTGCTGAAAATAGAAAGATTTATTAGCGCTTTCGTTTGGCAATA
Organism: Protopterus annectens; assembly: GCF_019279795.1. Lineage (NCBI taxonomy): Eukaryota > Metazoa > Chordata > Ceratodontiformes > Protopteridae > Protopterus > Protopterus annectens. The sequence continues at coordinate 729,493,885 of NC_056744.1, forward strand.
TTGTTAAACTTCATCAGATACAATAAATAAAAGGAAATGCATCCTTTAAATAGTGAGTACAAGTTTAACATCACTTCCTGTTTCTTAAAATAAAGGTATACTACATAAAATTATAATAAGTTAAAGTAAGTATTCTCAAACAGTATAAAAAAAAATATATATATATATATATATATATATATATATATATATATATAAAAAACGTGTTCTAAATAACTCCTCTATCTAATCCGACAAATCACTGGAACCACCACGATGGATAAAACAGTAAATTTATTATATAACAGAACAAGCGCTTTCACGCACCTAACTAGTGCGCTTCATCAGGTTACATTAAACTGAAGTAAATGTTCTCTTTATATACTAAAAACACGCCCCAATTAACAAGTATTTTGGCGGGTAAAAACAAATTATATCAATTTAAAATTAGACTCACCATTTGAGATGGTCATAATTAATAAAATATACTATAGACCGTTCTCCAAACTTTTTCATCAAGCCATACATACAATCAATTCAATTTGTCCATTTAAAGACATTTCATATATAGACAAAAACGATCATATAGTGCTAAATTTTGTACACTTTGTTGATCATTTCAAAATATTTACATGCTAAAAAATCATTGAAACATAATTCATATCCAATATAGTGAATTCTGTAAAAGCCTCATATAGGATGTGTGTAAAAGTTGATTGTCCTTATGTAAAAAATCAGCAAGGGCTATAAGTGCAAAGTGCAGATGGAAAAAGGAGAGAAAAGAACAGAAAATGGGAGGGAAGGGACAAAAGGGGGGGAGGGGGAAGGGGAAAAGGAAAGAGGGGTATGAAAGAAGAGAGGACGGGGGAAAGGGAACAAAGGGAGGGAGAAAGGGGAAAAAGGGGGGGGGAGGGGAAGGGAGGAAAGGAAAGGGGAAAAAAAGGGAAGAGGTAGAAAGGGAAGGAGGGAGGAGAAAAAGGAAGGAAAAAAAGGTATGAGCACATGAAAATATAAACACTGTGAAGGCTGGAATAACCTTGATCACAACAATGTAAAATAAATAAAATCGACAAAATGGTGGGCCTATTATATGTCCTATAAAAATACAAATCAGAATTCATCAATCCAAACTGGGTAACATCATAAGAACATTACAATATAGGCCCAAATTACCCAAGGCTCTTACATAAGAGATCACAAAAGGGTACAAAAATTTACAAAAACCACAAAAACAAATGGCACCAGTGGCTATTCATAAAAGCGCGGGTCTAATACTAAGAGCTGTGTTTAAGCCAGGTTCTAGATGTGCCCTAAGTGTTAGGATCCATCTCAGCTCATTCAGCTCAAGGGTTCCTATTGCATTGCGTTATTGGAATTGTTTTTACGGATATTATAAATGTGTTCATATATGCGCTGTTAAACTTCAATATAAATGGACAACACTTCCACATTTTGGACAGACACAATCGTGAAACCAAAGGGGTGGTTTATTTGGCTTCATGTGACAAATGCGACTGTTTCTATATAGGAAAAAACGAAAGACCTTTGAAAAAGCGCATATATGAACAAAAAGAATTACTTTGGCAATTGCGCCTTAATTCTTTTAATTTTCCTGGTCTCCATGACAACTGCAATGTAAAATGTTTATTGAATCTGAAATCTCTAGATAGATTAGTTATTTAGAACACATTTATTCATATATAGTGTGTATATATATATATATATTTATATATATATATATGTGTGTGTATGTATATATATATATATATATATATATATGTGTATGTGTATGTATATATATATATATATATATATATATATATATATATATTTTATATTTGAGAATTATTTACTTTGACTTATTATAATTTTATGTAGTATACCTTTATTTTAAGAAACAGGAAGTGATGTTAAACTTGTACTCGCTATTTAAATTATGCATTTTCTTTTATTTATTGTATCTGATGAAGTTTGACAACATTTTCAGCACAGGACTGTATTAACCGACTTTGCTTTTCAAATTTATTTGAGTTCTTGGTTTTCTTTTTTGTTTTAACACAGTTATTTGCAGTGGTGATGGACAGGTTGACAGATGAGATCAGACAGGTGTCCCCGTGGACTATGATGTTTGCAGATGACATTGTGATCTGTAGTGAGAGTAGGGAACAGGTGGAGGAGACCCTGGAGAGGTGGAGATATGCTCTAGAGAGAAGAGGAATGAAGGTCAGCAGGACTAAGACAGAATATATGTGTGTCAATGAGAGGGAGGATAGAGGAATGGTGAGGATGCAGGGAGTAGAGGTGGCGAAGGTGGATGAGTTTAAGTACTTGGGATCAACAGTTCAGAGTAATGGTGAGTGTGGAAGAGAGGTGAAGAAGAGAGTACAGGCAGGATGGAGTGGGTGGAGAAGAGTGTCAGGAGTGATTTGTGTCAGACGAGTACCAATAAGAGTGAAAGGGAAGGTCTACAAGAGGGTAGTGAGACCAGCTGTGTTATATGGGTTGGAGACAGTGGCATTGACAAAAAGGCAGGAGTCAGAGCTTGATGTGGCAGAGCTGAAGATGTTAAGATTTGCACTGGGTGTGATGAGGATGGACAGGATTAGGAATAAGTATATTAGAGGTTCAGCCCAGGTTGAAAGGTTTGGAGACAAAGCCAGAGAGGCAAGATTACGTTAGTTTGGACATGTGCTGAGGAGGGATGCAGAGTATATTGGGAAAAAGATAAGGATGAAGTTGCCAGGTAACAGGAAAAGAGGGAGGCCTAAGATAAGGTTTATGGATGTGATGAGAGAGGACATGCAGGTGGCTGGTGTGACAGAGCAAGATGCAGAGGACAGGAAGAAATGGAAACAGTTGATCTGCTGTGGCGACCCGTAACGGGAGCAGCCGAAAGAAGAAGAAGATAGAGACGCATAAGTTAGGTATGCAGAGTGTTATTTAAATAACAATAACAGTGTACATAAATAATGTTTTACCCATTTAGTGGGTTAGGCTATGGGTTTAGTGTTCAGCAGTCTGATAGTGTGTGGGAAGAAGCTATTATTTAATCTGTATGTCTTGCATCTAATGCTTCTGTAGCGCTTCCTTGTTAGCAAGAATTTGAACAGTCTATAAAACCGATGGTGTGTGTCCCTCAATAGTTTTTGTACTCTACCATAGCATCTATTTGAATATATGTCCTGTAGGGATTGAAGGTTGGAGCCAGTGATTTTTGTGGCCTGTTTAATGATCTTATCCAGTGCCTTCGGATCAACTTGAGAGCAGTTTCCATACCAGACAGCGATGTTTTGTCAGTACACTGTCAATTGTGGCTATGTATTAGGTAAGTAGGACCTGTGGGGGTAGGTTAGCTCTACAAAGTCTCCTAAGGAAGTGGAAAATGTTGTTGGGCTCCCTTTTATAAGGTAGCAAGTGTTTGTGGCAAAACTTAGGTCTTGCGAGAGATGTACCCATAGGAATTTGGTGTTTTATTTTACTGTCTCCACTGCGGCACCTTATTCTCCTCCCCTAAAATCCATGATGATTTCCTTGGTTTTCTCAACATTTAGCATTTTATGAACTTGCTTTTTGACTGTTTTTGTAATATAATCAGATGCTTATAAACATACATGAGATAGTTATTTGTGTGATTGTATGAAAAAGTCTCCTGCTGTTGACGCACATGTGCCACCAAGCTTCGTTTTATTTTGTAAAAGCAAATCTGTATACTGCTAAATGTTTGGTGGGTCACTGGTGGATTTTTTTTTTGTTTAATTTTTGTGCCCACTGGAAGACTAAAGGGGCATGCAGTATCCAGTTACGTGGTTAAATCAAGTCTGCCGGTACCACTAGCTATACTCCCTTTCTCCCCAGATACCGCTCCTTTTTCCCTTTTAATATGCTCATGATCTGTTTTTTTTTTTTTTTTTTTTTTAAGCATTTCCATCTGTACGTTTTAGTCTTTCTCATTGCTATGCCTTTTTTTCTGGCCGGTGAAGAAGCAGACATTGTTTTAATTTTAGAAGTATTGTGGGGGCTTGACTATGTTTAGGATCTTGCATTTGGAGAAGTTAAGCCAAGTTTTTAATTTTTGCATTGCGTAATGGTAACTAGTTAGCAGTGTCTTTGATGTGAAACATTGGGTCTTAGCTGGAGCACTAGTTAGTGTTTGTATTCTTCTTGCATAGTCTTACATTTAGTTGACTCAAAATTAAACTCATCTGAACATAACCCACAGAAATTTTGGCAAAGTGTCAGTTATCACCTCAACTGAGGCAAAGCCTCTACCTCTGCTCCTTCCACCAAAAGTACCTATGACTACATAGCATCTCAATTTAATACTCACTTTATCAGCTCCATAACCTTCTTAATTAATTCCAGCGCTACATCACCCCTTTCAGTGTCCACCCCTATAGATTCAAACCCAAGTTTGTTCTCTTTCAAACCAACTATATAAAAAGGCTCCTAAATAAAGTAAAACCCTGAACTCTTGCCGCAGACCAGTTCCCTAGTGATTTTCTAAAACTAGCTGCCCAATCCATCTCTTCTCCCATATCTGTCATAATAAACCACTCCATCTCTGAACAATATGTTCCTATCCTTTGGAAAATGTCATGTCATCCCTCTACAGACTTCTCAAACTATTGCCATATTGCTATCCTCTCCTGCCTTTCCAAAATCTTAGAGAAATGTATTCATCAGCAGTTACTTGACCATCTCCTTAACAACAATTTCCTATCCAACTCCCAACATTGTTTCAGACCAAAACACAGTACTAGTACCACACATTAGTTTCGCTAACACCATAAACCGCATTAAAAATGAAGGGCAACTTGTCTCCCTTGCCTTCCTCAATATGTCCAAAGCATTTGATATGGTCTCCACCAAATACTGCTAAACAAACTGGAAACCTACAACCTCACTGTAACATCCCTCACTTGGTTTCATAGTTATCTTTCCAACAGGCAGCAGTCCACCAGATGGGAAAACAAACTATCCCCCCACCCATCTCTGTAGGAATCCCCCAAGGTTCTATCCTCTGACATCTGCTCTTTATCATATTTACTAATGAACTTAGTTCTTCCACCCAACTACTCACTATAATTCAATACGCAATAATGCCTCTCTTATCTGCTCTGCCCCCTCACCCCAAGAACTGACGAAAAAACACAAGAATCTCTCCATGGCATAGAAAAATACCTTACCAACCATCAACTAATTCTCAGTTCCAATAAAACCACCAACTAATTCTCCGTTTCAGTAAAACCAATCTTATGGTCTTTTGCAATAGTAGAACTAAAAATAACCAAACCTCTGTCACCATCTACTCCTCCAGTGGTACTAGAATCAAACCATTAAGTCAAACTAAACTCCTTGGTGTCACAACATTCAGCTGTTTTCCCTTCCCAGATAAAATCCTTCAACTCAATTGCTATCCAGAGCTTCTCCTTTGGTTATTAAACCCATGTTTGTGTGTGGAAGAATAATATGGAAACCTTATAAGAAAACAACCATGAGTAAATTAGAGTACAGCAGAAATATACCATGGGCAACCATGGATTTGAAAACTGTAAGTTATTCTGAAAGACTAATGTCTGAACTTGTACAGTTTCTCATACAGACATAGATGAATCCCTAAAATTCGACAAACATATAACATTACAGTTAAAAAAGTTAACATCAAACTTGGCTCACTCCGTAGAGCTAAACCTTTCCTAACTGACTATGCCAGACTTTCCACAGCCAGATCCCATCTGCATTCCACCCTCCTTTATTGCTGTCAAATCTTCACCAACCTGTGTAAGACTTGACTTAAATCACCTTGAAATTTGCTATAATAAAATGGCCAAGTTTGCCGGTAACCAGCTTCACAAATCCCACCACTGTTCTGCGCTCTGCCATTTTAACTAGCTTGAACTTCCCAACCTTCTAACTCTTAACCAACTTTCCACTGCACACAATATCATCTATAAACCTGATCACTGCTCTGCTCTTTCCAAGTTAGTTAAATCAAATTCCAACCCCAGACCTCTAAGGTCATCAGACAAGCCTCTCCTAAAAGTGAAAAAGTCCAGCTACTACTGTTGTGACAGCCTGTATTCAAATAAAATATCCAGATCCTGGATCCTACTTTCCCGTCATATACTTCTGATAATAGCAATTTCAAATTACTCCTAAAAGAACATCTTACTAACCACTTGCTCTGATCCTATACCCACCCAGCCTAACCCTTCCAACCTGGCAGACCTCCATGCTAACATTACTTTTGTCCCATTTTTGTATGTTGTAGTACTAACTGACGTGATATCTCACTTTATATTATATTTCATGCCTACCTGTATGTACTTCCTCTCATCTCTTTCCTTAAAAAAAAAAAAGTTTATTGCTAATTTGTTTGTATACCATGTTTATATCATGCAATGCTCTCAGAATATGCAACTTCCACTCAGTATTGTAACTTGTTAACTTGTTTTATATTTGTCTATTTTATATTTTTTCTTTGTTATATTTTTCCATTGCTATTATTTTTGTCTATTTCTTGTTCTGGAGCTTTTCTCCCAGGGTCTCTGCTGAAAACACGACCCTAGCCCAGTCGGACAATATCTGGTAAATAATAAATAAATCCTAAATAAGTAATATTTCTGTCTCCTTTGAAGGTGTTGCAATCCTAACTTTACATGCATACATATATTTTGGGCATGGGCAGTAATGCTCTTCTAGCGTGCTAGTATGGCAAAACAGTTATTCCTATTAAGTGTCCAGGTTCATAGGTTCATACTAGGCTATCTGCCATAGGGCATTTATAAGCCTAGCCAGAGTGTGTTTGGCTTTTGCCACCCATTTTAAATTAATTTTGCTATGCCCTTTTTCAAGGTTAGTATACTGTGCCTCTGTCTAACAGTGACACAGAAGTGATACCCGGGGTAAACCTACGATCTCCATCCACTCATCAAGATTCCTCTTGAAGAGAGTCAATGAGGGCCTCTGCCTAACCTGGACTGGGATTTTATTCCAGAGTGAAGGGAGCCTCTGGGTTATGAATCTGTCCCTCCAGCATGTCCTATTTATTTCAGTGCTGAGGTTCAAGTCTCTCGAGCGTAGCTCGTGGGATTTGGATTTTCTGAGGTGCAGCATGTCCATTAATTCCGGGTTGGACATGGCTTTGTATGTCAGGCACAGATCGCCTCTGAGCAGGCGGTATGCCACTGAGTAGAGCTGGAGTTTCTTTAACCGGGCAGCATATGGCATCTGTTTGAGCCCTTTGATCCTCTTGGTGAGGTACTTTTGGGGTCTTTCCAGTTGCTGCAGGTGTCTGGTAAGGTACATCCCAAAAGGGGCATTGTACTCAGTTATGGGCCTGATGAGGGATGAGTAAAGAGGCACAATGACCTCCCCTGATCTAGATGTGAATCCCTTCATGATTAGGTGGGCTATATAAAATGTTCTTCTAACCACTTTGGCCACGTGGCTGTCAAATGAGAGATTGCTATCAACTTGGGTCCCCAGGTCCTTAATTACTTCTTCTGTACTTAATGGATTACCACCTATGTGGTAATTTGTGGGCACTTTGTTTTTGCCAGAGGGGATGACTATGCACTTTTTGGCATTTATCTTGAGGCCATGGCTCTGGCACCAGTTGTCTGTTTCTATGAGGCCCTTTTGGAGGATGCTTGTGTTGGCTGGAGAGTCTATTATGGCGCCCAGTTTGCAGTCATCTGTGAACTTGGTCAGCCACAGTCCTTCTGTGTTGGCCTGTACCTCCAAGAAATATGTACCGAACAAGAGAGGTCCCAGGACTGAGCCTTGTGGGATGCCACTTTTAACTGGTTTGGAGTCTGACATGGCTCCAGCAATTCTAATCATGTGGGTTCTGTCCTTGAGCCAGTTTGCAACCCATCTAGTGACATAGGGGTTTATATTTAAGCTGGTGAGCTTATCTATAATGCCCAAGTGGGGTATTGTATCAAAGGCTTTTGCGAGGTCCAGGTAGGCTGTGTGGACCACCTTCCCCTCGTCAGTGGCCTTGGTGACTGTTTCAAAGAAGTCGACCAGGTTTAAGAGGCAGGATCTGCCCTTAACAAAGCCAAACAGGGTACGATCCAGTGTCTGTAGGTCCTCAATATCTTTATTTATGAGGTCCATGATGATCCTTTCCATAGCTTTGCAGACCAAGCTAGTCAGGCTTATGGGGCTATAGTTTCCAGGATCCGTTGAGGCACAACCTTTGTGGAGATGGACCACTGTTGCTGTACGCCACTCTTTGGGTACATATCCTGTAGTAAGGCTGAGATTGAACAGTAGCTTTATGTTGTTCTTAAAAATATATAAACTAGTATATGCTTTAATGTAATTTGCTTGTCTGTTCCATACATCAGTTACTGTGTCAGCAAACCAATTAGTACACGTCTCATTCCTGTGTAATCTTTTACATAGGCTGTCTGACCATTCTTTGCTACTTTTTTGTTAAGTTCAAACATTCCTAGAGATAGTTGTCTCTAAATGCCCTGTATACCTGAATAAGCTCTCTTCTTAAATGTCTGTGTGAGAAACTGCACAGGTTCAGACATTAGTCTTTCAGAATAACTTACAGTTTTCTCATATCCGTGGTTGTCCATGGTATATTTCTGCTGTACTGTAATTTTACTCATGGTTGTTTTCTTATAAGGTTTCAATATTATTGTTCCACATACAAGCATGGGTTTAATAACCAAAGGAGAAGCTGTGTATAGCAATTGAGTTGAAGGATTTTATCTGGGAAGGGAAGACAGAAAGTGTCAAGTGGGATAAACTGATTATTCCAATAGAACAAGGCGGACTAGGATTACCCAATTTTAGGGGGTATTTTAGAGCAACATAGTTAAGACTCTTGTACATAGGAGAAAACTATAATTCAAAGTGGAAAGGAGTTATGATGACACAGGGAGGAAGCTGTATAAATAACGACTGATTGGGATTTTGGATGCAGACTCTAAAGGAGAACAACAAAAAACTCGTACAGAGTATTACATTTATAGATTAGCAGGGAGTATTCTAAGAACTAAACCAACACCAGAATGGAGAAAAGAGATTCTGCGGATAGGGATGATTGTGGTTGCTGCAATTTACTGTAGAAAACTGACAAAGGAACCATGGTATTGGGAGCAAATAACTAGAAAGGGAAAGGTAATAGAATGGGAAGAGGCCAAGAATTTGTTTGGACTGCAGGTTAGAGACGATTGCCTTCCCTATTGATATCAGAGTATAGGCAAAGAGAAAGAAATGGGGGGGGTGTCCTAAATGAAATACTAGCACTTGTAGAGTTTTTAATGATATCTAGAACAGAAGCTGCCGTTTTAAAAAAGGAATAATTAGTAAAGCATATAAAATATTGCATGATAATTATAAGAATCAATCAGAGGAGCTTAGAAAGGATTGGGAAGAGGGACTGGATAAGCAATTCACAGAGAGACAATGCGGGAATATATGTATATCTCCCAAATATGCATTATAGTCTAGAACATTTAGGATCTTTGCCTGGAAGTGTTTACGTAGCTATTTTTATACCCCAAATAGACTCTAAAGGATTTTTTCTCAAGTGGATAGCAAATGTTGGAGATGTGATGGGCAAGAAAGAGATGGCTGGGAACATATTTTTTGAGAATGTAATGAGCTGCAGACCACTCTGTCGAAGATGCTGGGTTATCAGATTGGATTGACTGGGGAGATTAATTTGTTTTTTTTTTTTGAGCTATGATATAGAATCGGAATTGCCTAGACATAGTAAAGCCTTGCCGAGTCTAATTATGGTGGCTGCCAGAAAAGCAATTACTAGAAAATGGAAATCGGTCTAGACCAACTTTACTAGAAGTAGTGAATATAGTAACAGAGATGAAACAACTGGAATTGGGATATTTAGAAAAGGGAAGGAGCAAACTACATAGAAAAATGGGAATTGTGGGAGTAGTATATGCAGAGAAGGAATGAGATTTAAGAGGCTAGGTTTGAAAGAGCCATATAATGCTTAATTGACAGTGACTGGATAGATTATAAGTGATGTATGTTTGCAACTACAGTTGTTTCAGTGATGTCTGTGATGTATAATGTTTGCAACTAAAGTGGTGTCATTTTGTTTTTCATTTTTATAACTGTAAGATTGCCTGTGTCGTGCGATTTTAATTTAATAAAGATGTTTATTGAAAAAAGCATGGGTGTGATGTAATTAACAATCAATGATTTCATTATTTTTGATTTCCTAGACTTTATAAATCTTTTTTTACAATGTGCAGCTCTATAACGGTTATTAACCAATTAGCTGATATTAGAAAAACTCAATAGCTGGATCTCCCCGTATACCCAGGTCCTTAAATGCACATGCAGTTTCAATCACTGTTTGCTGTTAGTTCTTGATGTAGTATATATCGGACTATTATTATTCTCTTGTGCCCAACTGGTTAGTTTAGTAAAAGTTCTTTTGTGGACATGCCTAACGCATGTAATCCAGTTTACATTTGCAAACAGACCAGTAGAATACCTCAGCTGAAAAGGATGTATCTGGAAGATACAACCTAAACAAATATGGGTGCGAAGAACCCTGTGGGACACCCTGACTGTAATCTAGAATGGATAGATATGTGAAGCGTACTTATAGTTCAGCGACTTTTTTGGTGACGCTCATTCCCATCACCCAACCCAACCCATAACTCAAGAAAGAGCCTATCCTTCTCCAGCTGGGAGGATGCTCTTCAGGGTACAGTAGCTGCAGGAGCTTCAGACTGCTCTGCTCCCCTGCCCTCCTCTATTGTTAACTCCATAACCATATACCTCATTTCGTGATGCAGCTGATGGAACGAGCAGGACAGTGGTACACAGGAATTGCTCTTAGGAGATGCGCTGGATTTGTGTGTCTGTGTTCCTTCCCGGAGCCCATTAAGTCATCCTTAATCGATTTGATTCATTTTCTTTTTGGGGCCCAAAGTGAAGGTGGGAAGGTGGGAGGTGTAAGGTAAGGAGAGACTCTGTCTGCCGTCCATTCGAGTCCTTTTCCACCCCCTACCCCCCCAGGTCAGGGGAGGGAAAATGTGGTCCCGAAAATCCCAAGGAGCCTTTCGGGACACACGTGGTGAACCCCCCTCCAAAGTTAGAGGAGGGGGCAGTAATGGAAGATGCCGCCCTTGCAGCAGAGGGGGTCTGCAAAACCAGGGCAATGGAGATCACTTCATTGGAAAGCCCTACCAGCGCTCCTAAAAGGAGGCCCGACTGTCCTACTCTAGAGGCAGTCGGGGGGGTCGCTTATCTTTGTATCCAGACGCCTGGCTCAAAAATAACAAATGACAACTGGCTACAAAGTATCATTTCCAGAGGATACTACATTCCTTTCTCCACACCCCCTCCACCAACAAGGAAAATCCCAGACCTTCCACCCAGTTACAGGAAACAGGCAACAGTAGAGGTCCAAACGTTGCTAAGAAAAAGTCATCCAACCAGTCCCAGCAGACCAGACAGGATCCGGAACTTACTCAAGATTCTTAATAGCCCCAAAAAAGACAGGGGACTGGAGACCTATATTGGACCTCAGCAAGCTAAACAAATCTATCAAAAAAAGAGAAGTTTCGGATGCTCACACTTCAGTCGATACTTCCCTTCTTAGGGAAAGACAAATGGATGTGCTCGATAGATCTCCAGGATGTGTACTACCACATAAAAATGGCCAGACCATCCAGGGATCATCTGCACTTCTGGCTGGGAGCCAATCATTACCAGTTTTGAGCCCTGCCCTGTGGTCTCACTACAGCCCCCGGAGTGTTCAAATGTATGGCAGTGGTCAAGGCTCACCTGAGATGTTTAGGATTCCAGGTGTTTCCATACCTAGACGATTGGCTCCTCACTACCACCACCAGGCATCAACTCACTCAAGCCAGGGACTCCACTCTGTCACTCTGCAGCCAGCTGGGCATTAGGCTGTTGTTCACTCAATGGTCTTGCCAAGAGCTTCCCATGTCTAACCTGATAATGATCACAAGCTCTTGCAAAAAGGATCTTCAGGGTGGTTGACCTCCCTTCATGGCACGATAGGATGTCCCTTAGTTTTAACCCCACCAGCGGTCACAGTGACCACAGGCACTTCCCTGAAGGGGTGGGTGGGGGCATTTTCAGGGAAGGACAGCCCAGGGCACATGGACCGATCAAGAGACACATCTGTGTATCAATGTCCTAGAGATGAGAGCAGTACTTTTGGCGTTGCAGTACTTCCAGGACTCTCTTCCTCTGGGTACGATGGCAATTCAGACAGACATGTCACTGGTCTGGTACTTGAACAAACAAGGAGGAACCAGGTCCCATCCCCTTTGTCGCAAAGCCCTAAGAGTATGGCAGTGGGCTATACCCACCCAGCACTTTTTTTTTTTTTAGCAATGCACATCCCGGGGAAATCCCAACGTGATAGCAGACAAGCTGAGCAGAGCAATTTGTTTGTCCCACAAGTGGTCCCTCAACAAAGAAATAGCGGGCAGGATATTTCGCAGGTGGGGCCGGCCTTGCTGCCACCTTTTTGCCAGTCACATGAACAACAAATGCAGAACCTATTTTGCCCCGATTCCCCCCCGGGAGAAGTCCCAAGGGACACACTCGTTCACGATTGGCCTCCGGGTTTCCTCTATGCATTTCCACCAATCCCGTTGATGCCCAAGGTTCTACAGAAAGCAAAAACCCTGGGAAGGACCATCATTGTAATAGTCCCTCGTTGGCCTCGTCAGATTTGGTTCCCCTTCCTTCGACTTCATCTTTTGGAGGACCCTTGGATTTTGGACCCAGTACCGGACCTTCTGACACACTCGTTGGGGGAACTTCATCCCTGTCTGCAGTCCCTGAAGCTGACAGCTTGGCTGCTCCAATTCCCTCAGAGCCAGGTTCCATAACCTTTCCAATGAGACAAAGCAAATTCTCTTATCCTCTCATAAATCTTCTACGAGGAAGCTATACGTTAGCAAATGGGAAAAAATTTTCTATATGGGCCTCTAAAACAATATTGATCCTTACCACTCCGACCACCTGTTAAATCTCCCTATTCCCCATGGAATCTAAATTTTATGCTTTCCTGCTTTATTATTCCTCCATTTGAACCAGCTTCCTCATGTGATCTCAGATTTTTGTTATGGAAGACTATCTTTTTACTAGCTATTACTTCTGCCCGTAGTATCAGAGCTTCAAGCCTTGTCCATTAAGCCTCCTTATTTGAGTTTTCATGTTGACAGAGTCTCACTTCGAACAAACCCCTCCTTTTTGCCTAAGGTTTGCACTGAAACTAATCTTAATCAAATTATTGATTTGCCAGTTTTCTTCCCCAATCACTCCAACAATCTAGAATACATGCTGCACAAATTTGATGTTCACAGACAGCTCATATTTTACTTGGATAGAGCAAAAGATTTTAGGAAATCGGAACAGCTTTTTGTTTCCTTTTCAGACTCCAGGAAAGGTATGCCAGTGGCTAAAACAATTCTATCTAAATGGTTATCTGATTGTATTACATTTGTCACAGAGATGACATACATGTCAAGCAGAGTGCCTCCTTGGCCCTCTTCAAAAGGAACCTTGACAATTGGATGAGAGAAAGGAAATTCACCTCTGGGATCATGTCAGTCACCCTGCTAGACAGGGGTCCAGGGAAGTAAATAGTGTGGGAAGAAATAGCCAGAGAATTGTTATGGCTAGGCTTGTATAGGCCCTAGGGCGATAGCCTAGTACCAACCTAAATGAATGGCGAGATAGAACAACTTCACATAAAGAAGTTATGTACTTACCATAACGTTCCATGTGAGTTGTTCATCTCGCCTTCATTCTTACTTCCCTACCTCCTCCTGGGCTTCTAGAAGACCGAGATGCTGGATCTTTCCTGGTTGCTCAACCCTTCTATACTTTCTCTTATGGAGTGATAGAATGACATATGGTATTATTTTACGCAGCAAACAAGATCTGAGGTAACTCTAGGTGCATCATGGGATAGGGACTTGGCCTCGAGCTATTTTAAGACCTCGAGCTTTGTAGTAGGCCGACTCAGAGCTGAGGGATCAGCTCCGAATCCCATCTATAAGAATGAAGGCGAGATAAACAACTCACATGGAACGTTATGGTAAGTGCATAACTTATTTCTATATTCTATATTGGTTATGTTCTGCCAAGGACATAACAGTCAGCCAGCTTGCAAAGTTCCAGGGCACCTTCTAAGAGCCCAAACTGTCAGACAGCTCAAACTGAACTGACTTGTGCTTTCCTTTGCAGGGCAGATGAGCTCCCCTTAGAGGGAAAAAAAGAAAAAAATTAAGCAATCTTTGTCAACACAGCAGGCTAGCTTGTTGCCTCGTCGCAGGTGGGGGATTCTGCTGTACACAATTGTTGTACTTCAGAGTACTTATCTTTTTAACCAGGGTCCTTCTGGTGTAGCACCTACCGCCAGTGTGGACCGGGGGTTAACCACATAGATGGTGGATGTTGGGGTACCCCCAGTGGGTCAGGAAAAGCCATTCTTGTTGGCCCAGGGAGAGGAACAGGGAAGGTTTCCCCGTTGTGTTAGAATGCTGTGCCCGTCCCTGGGGAAGCTAAAGCTTCCATTAGTAACGTGGTTGGCCTATTTTTTTCCATTTAAAAATGAATAAATAAATTAAAGCATTTGTCTACTTCTCAATTTTCTGTGGATATGAGTAGGTTACTTGTTGTGACTATGATTTAATTCAAGCTATTGATTCTTCTTGTAAGTAATTTCTGGTAAAAGAAAAAGGAGTTCTCTTTTTCCAAATAGATACAAGGTTCCTAAGCTGAAAAGGAAGATGCAGGGATGGTTACAGTTCTTTTTTTCCTCAGGTTTCTGATTCAGACTCTTAGAAGAGCTCAGTTTCTGATCCTCTCTGTGGAGGTTTCTGTTTTTCTGAGACTATTGCTAGAATGTACTAGTGTTTCTAGTGGGAGAACGCTGAGGTTTCTCGGTCCCTCAGAAAATACTGTGAGTTGCTACAGAAGGATTTTCCAGAACCTACACACATTTCTCATGCCCTATCTGCTTTAGAGGGTGGGTGTGTGTATTTTTTGTTGCCTGTGATTTTTTTGCTAGACAAATTTTATACACTGTTCCCAAACCTAATCCAGCAGCTATAGCTTGTTGATCACACTGCTGCTAAGCTCTTTGCTACTTCCACTCGTAGTCTTTCTGATAAGGATGGGAAAATTGACAGGTATGTGAAAAATGTATACTTCTGCAATTGAGATTTTCTATTTTTTGAAACATCTCTTCTTGTGGAGTCTCATTCAGCCAGCCTTTTCTTCATTTCTGCCTCTGCGTTTTGCAGTTCTGTCACCTTCTCTAAAGCTTCTTCCATATTTTTCCAGCTTTTTGTCGTTTGTGTTGCTATATTCCATCAGTGTTGGTTTGTTTTAGCCAGGTCTGTGTGCAACTGTTGTATACTTTCCTCTAGGTTACTGGAAGTCATGTCTGGAACTTGCACTGCTTCTTGCTGAATAGCTGCAGTACTTCTCCAAGTCTGTGTTTTTTCCTTACCTTTTGTAGCCGATTTTCCTCAAGGTCCTTTATTTCTTTTTTCTTGGCATCCAGGCAGTGCACTTGCTAGTCAGTTACAGACATTAATCCAGAAATCTAGGACCACTGGCTTTCTCTAAGTTTCTGTTTTCAGACTGGGAAAGCTAGAATTAAGCTGTTACTCAATGTGCAGCCATCTTGGAAGTCTCTCTGCTGCTTCAGTATTGCTGTTTAAAGTTGGGAAAAGTCTCAGCAGAATTTTGTGGCAGAGGGAGTTGCTTTCACAAGGGAGGTTTTGTTCTCTTAAAGCAGAATCTGTTGAAGTGTTAAACTAGATTCAACTAAAGCACTGTAAAGGCCTTTAGGGTGGTGGAGGAGAGGCCCTCCAAAAATTTCAGCAGTGCAGTACACACCAGTCTAATGCAAAAGAGATGGAAAAGTGTCTGCAGCTTTAAGATTCAGCAGTTTAATTTGATGCTTTAATGCCTTGCACTAGTTATTGTCTTCTTTTTGTTGCTTTTAGAAACTTGAGTGAAATTTCACTGTGGAAATTCCTTGAGAAGTGAGATTTTCCTAACACTTTTTTGTCTCACTCTTAGTGTATTGAGCACACAGTTGCCTGCAGATTCCTGCTGCAAATAAAAGTAAGTTAGGATTGCTTGGTGGTTGAATTGGGTAGAGTTAAAGTACTTTTATGCTCTGACAGGCAAGAAAGAGGTAGCGGGACCATATGTTTTTGGAAGTGTGATGAGCTGGCAGACTTTCGGGATTCCCTGCAGACCGTCTTGTCAGAGTTGCTGGGTGAGCAGATTGGACTGACTGGGGAGATATTTTTTTTTGTTATGCTACAGAATTAAAATTGCCTAGACGTAGTAAAGCCTTGCTGAGTCTAATTGTGGTGGCTGCCAAAAAAGCAATTACTAGAAAATGGAAATTTAAAGTCTAGACCAACTTTACTAAAAGTAGTGCATATAGTAACAGAGATAAAATAACTGGAATTGGGATCTTTAGAAAAGGGAAGGAGCAAACTACATAGGAAACATGTGAATTGTGGGAACAATATGCACAGAGCAGGAACGAGGTTAAGAGGCAGGATTTGAATGCGCTATATAATGCTTAACTGACAATCACTGGATGGTTTATAAGTTCATAGGTAGGTACTAGGCTGTCTGCCTGAAGGCATTTATAAGCCTAGCCAGAATGTGTTGGCTTTCGCCGCCCCGTTAGATTAGTTCCCTGTGCCTCTGTCCAGAAGAGCCACTGAAGTGGTCCCCGGGGTAAACTTTCTGTTTCCCATCCACTTGTCAAGGTTTCTTTTGAAGAGTGTTAGTGAGGAGCTCTGCCTAATGTAGATTGGAATCTTGTTCCAAAGCATGGGAAGTCTCTGGGACAGGAATCTATCCCTCCAGCACATCCTATTTATTGTTGTGGTGAGGTTTAGATCCCTAGAGCGTGTGGCTCGAGGGGATAAGGTTTTCTTTAGGTGTGGCTCGAGGGGATAAGGTTTTCTTTAGGCGGAGCATGTCCATCAATTCTGGGTTGGACATGACCTTGTATGTCGGGCAGAGATCACCTCTGAGTAGGTGGTATGCAACAGAGTACAACTGGAGTTTCTTCAGTCGAGCTGCATAGGGCATCTGTTTGAGGCCAGTGGTCCTCTTGGTAAGGTACTTCTGTGGTCTTTCTAGCTGTTGCAGGTGTCTTGTAAGATACATCCCAAATGGGTCTGATGAGTAGAGGGGCACAGTGACCTCTTTTGATCTGGATGCAAACCCTTTTGTGATTTGGTGGGCCCCGTAGAAGGATTTTCTAGCCACTTTGGCAATGTGATTATGAAAAGGTGAGATTACTGTCTACTTGGGTCCCCAGATCCCTTATTACGTCTTCTGTATTTAGGGGACTACCACCTATGTGATAGTTTGTGGGTACTTCATTTTTTTTTCAAAGGGGTTGACTGTGCACTTTTTGGCATTTAGCTTAAGGCCATGATTTTGACACCAGGTATCCGTCTCAGTGAGACCCTTTTGGAGGATGTCTGTCAGCCGGAGAGTAAATTATAGCCCCTAGTTTGCAGGTGTCTGCGAACTTGGTCAGCCATAGTCCTCCTGTGCTTGCCTGTACCTCTGAGAAGTATATGCCGAACGGGAGGGGTCCTAGGACTGAGCCCTGGGGAACGCCACTTGTAACCGGTTTAGAGTCGGACCTAGCTCCCGCAGCTTTCACCATGTGGGTTCTGTGAGCTTGTCTATAATACCAGAATGGGGAATGGTGTAGAAGGCCTTTGCGAGGTCTAGGTAGGCTGTGTGTACCATCTTTTCCTCGTTTATAGCCTTGGTAACTGTCTTAAAGAAGTCCACCTGGTTTAGGAGACATGATCTGCAACATGCCTAGCCAAAGAATTATTGTCATTATTAATTCTTATCTCTCATGTTCTGGCATCCTTTCTAACCGCATATGATTGGTTTTACTTGTATAAAATTTATTACACAACGTGCACTGTGTTAAGTAGACTAAATTCCTAGTCGTACATGTAGCACACACATTAAATTTATAAACGTTATTAGTAATGGGATGTATAAATCTGCAGTCAGAATCTATGAGATGGCAAAAATTATATGTTTTACAAGGGAACGTACCAAACTGGCCAGTGAAAGTCTCACGATTATAGTTATTGTAACATAGTAGTCTCTGTAGCGATTTTTTTTTTTTTTTGTTCCTGAAAGTAAACTTGGGCTCAGTCCCTATCCTCACTGTTAACTTCCCTATCAGATGTTAAAATGTGCCAATTTCTGATAGTATTGCATATAATTTTAATGTCATTAGAATAAGTAAGATTAATAGTAGGTGCTATCATACTAGTCACGTTCTCTTTTCTCTCAAATTGTTGGTATCTATCAGAAAAATATGGAGAGGCTGCGTCTTCTCTTAACATCATAGCATCACTTATACCTTGGTGAGGATTTGCAAAGGTTAATTAATTATTTATTAGTTCTTTGTGAAGGGGGCTGGCTCATTCGTTGATTAATGTGTGATGTCATTTATTAATTGATGCAAATTATTTAAATATGGTGTGTTTGTGATTTTGCACTGACTCTGATGATGCCATTTTATGGCGAAAGCGCTTAGTCGGTGGTTGCTGCTATTAAACTACATTTTCTTTACGTCTTCGCTTGGTCCTGGATGTTCTTGTGGGCAGTGGTTGTTGGTTTTTGTGGGTTATTGGAGTTGTGCTCTACATTGGGTTTTTTTTCGTTTTTTCTGTTTTGCGACCCTGCCATTTGACCATTTAGTGACTGTGCTTTAGTCGTTATGGAGAGTGTTCTTAAGGAGCTATCGTTGGTGGTGAATAAGCTACTCAAAACTTATGAGAAGGATGGTGCTGTTAAGGGGGCAGTATCGGCTGTCAGCCCTACTGAGTCACAAGTGGAATTATTTACCCTGCACTCCCCTATTTCTTCTCCGTCCCTTCTTATGCCTGGACAGAATTCGAGTGCCAAGGGAACCTTTTCTGATGTGGTTTCCAACTCGAAGGGCAAAGCATGTTCAAATTCTATTTCAACTACCCCTGTTACACCTGAGTTACGTGCGTTTCCTGGTTCTGCTCCTAATTCTAAGGATAAAGTTGTGTTGAATTCGGCAACGACCAATCAGGATCGACCTGAAGTAGGTGTCCCGCCCAATGAATCGGTGAGCGTCAGGAGAGGTCATGATTTACAGTTGTGGTTTGAGTCGCCAGTGTTGGGTGATTATGTTGGTCCCTTGAACTCACAGTCAGCAGGTTTTCTTAATCTTAAAGAGCAGATTTCCAGATATGACAAACTCTGCATTAAATACAGAGTTTTACAGCTTGATAACTTGTTTCTTAAGCAATCCAAAGAGCTCAAACAGGTGCCTACGGGGCTCCGGTTGTGGAAGCTCCCTATGGGTATTGACATGGGGTCTGATGCTTTTAGAGACCTTGTAGTGCTTTTCGATAAAGCGGGTTTAGACATGCTTGATATAATAATTAATAATAACTGTGCTGAGTTGGTGTCGTTACGTGAGGATATTACCAAATTACACAACAGTATTACGACGGATTTGTTATTTTTCCAGTACGAGGTCAATTTTCAAAGGGTACTGAGGAACTTGGAGTCCTTTGTTATAAAAAATAAAATTTCTAAACAGAAAAAATTGGTGAGAGATACATTTGATTATCAACATCAGTGCGCTTACCCACCAGGTAGTAGGGAACAAAGTCCGGCATGTTAATGTTAACTACAACGGGGATGGGAACCAGCAAAGGGCAAACCATGTCGAACTTGAACCAGATTGTGTGAACTTGGATGTACACGATCATGGGCTTGACGAGGAAGTTTTTTTGGACCAATTTCCGGGCCCTCGCAGGTCGGATTGACTAATGAACAGGGATCAAAGGGCCACAGTGGACAGACAAGTCCCGGGGAGGGGTCGAGGGTATCAACAGAGACGCTTTTAGAGATTTCTAATAATAGTGATATGTATGTCTTATCTAGTTCTTGTATTGAGCCATGTCCCTTTGATGTATGTGTGGGTGGGGGGGGTTTCATGTTATGATGGACAAATATTTTGTCACAATTTACCTTGCGTTGCAAATTATGATACTTTCAATGGCAACCTCATGTCACCCGTGGACGATATGGGTGGACAGGTAACATCTGTGTTGAACAATGGTACTATGGACATTATTAGTGATTCAACTGATAGTAATATGATTTTGTCTGATTCTGCATTTTGTTTAAAGTTTTGAAGCAATGTGTTTTTTTTTATTTACAACTACACTGATATTGAGATTGGTGATGTACATTTTCAGTTGTTCACTAAAGGTATTAGTTTTGTACCAAATTTTAGGTTGGATATAGCTCAGGTTATGATTCATGTGAAGCTTTTTATGAGAAGATTGAGTTTAGAAGTGTACTTTCATGATAATAAGCATATTTGTTCGTCTGATGGGAATTTAGCAACTTCTGTATTTAGAAGGAAAAGTACCTTCATTTCCCCCAACCTTGAATTAATTCATTGCTCTTGAAAAGTTATTGGAGTTTGAATTCAGAAGGATATGTGGGGACAAAAATAAATCTAGAGATAATTTAACTCCCCAAGAAAGGTTAGCTCTGAAGGAGCTGAGGTCTTCTAACAATGTTAGATGTATGAGACCAGATAAAGGTGTGGGGGTATGGTGTTGATGAACAAAATTGATTACTTCACATCTATAATGACCATCTTAGCGGATGTTAGTACATATACAAGGGTTTCCATTAATGAAATTAATGTTGCTTATAGGAGGATTGATTTGTTTTTGTTAGATGCTTTGTTCCAAGGGGACATTACGGAGGTTGAGTTTGATTATCTCATGGTCAAAAATCCTATCATGCCATGCATCTTTGGTATTCCAAAGGTGCATAAAGGTACTGAAAAGTTACAATTTAGGCCTATTGTGGCGGCCAGGGGTTCCAAGACCGAACCCCTTGCAGCATTTGTTGGATGTGTCATGTAAATTAGCCCTGAGGGATGTGTCCCATGTTTTAAGGGATTCATGGCATTGCCTTGAGAGACTGAGGGGAGTGGGGAACCACTCTAGGTCATTTGGTTTTCTAACAATTGACGTCAATTTATTTTCTGTCATTCCCCACTTGGAAGGCTTAGAGATGTTTTGTGATAGTTTGAATATGTGTCAACATATCAATAAGAGTAAAATCAATTTTATTTGTGACCTGATGGAAATTACCCTTAAAAACAATTTTATCAAATTTGAAGGAGAAACATTTCAACAATGCTCTGGAGTAGCAATGGGAGCAAAATGTGCCCCAGTGTTTGCGAATTTGGTTTTGTTGGCATGGGAAAGAGCTTTTGTCTTTCCATCAAGATTTTTTGCCAACATTGTACTTTATAATAGGTTTTTGGATGTCTTGCTTATTTTATGGGATGGTGATGAGACTAGTGCAGTTGAGTTTGTCCAATATTTGAATGCTACCACTGGCTTTTTGAGATTTACCCATGTTTGGAAGGTAAATGCCAGTTTGGGAGACAGTTTTCTCAGAACGACTACCACGAACAGTGTTTGTTTTTCCTTGGCCCTTTGCATGATCATACGTCCTGTTCCATCAGTCAGGCTTTTGTGCCAGAAGCTCTGCGTAGTAGACTTTCTTTCTTAGCGCTATATCTGGAGAATCAATGACTTAAAACTTCTCTCTAAAGATACTATAGTTCCCACCCCGGGGGACAGCCATGAGAGAAGAAGACTAAGAAGCCTGGGCCAGAATATTCTGCTGTCCAGCCTCTGCCGAATGTTTCTCCTGAGGTGAGTGAATGCCTGGAGGTTCGTCCGGCTTTGTTGTCTGATTCCTTTCCCATGACCTGTTTGGAGGCTGGCGGGGATTCGGCTTTCAGCACGTCCGATGAGGCTTTGCAGATGTCTATTTCGGACTAGGGGTGCTCATCAGATTTTAGTTGGAGAAGTTGTTCCTACTACTGTTATTGAATGTTGCCCTGGGTCATAGACTTCAAAGTTTTATAAGGCAGATGCCCCAATAAAGAAAAAAACAAAGAACTAAACATGTTTCTCCTGCCCCAGAGAATCCACAGAGTGAGTGGAAAGCCTTCACTTAGGGTTGATTTAATGTTTTGATGGCATGGAAACCTCCTGAGGGTGTTTCTGTTCCAGCTTCCCCCTTGGTCCTCTACTCCACTTAAAAGACCCAGGAAGCAGGATTTCTCTGAGGGGAGTTGGATTGTGATGAGGAATCCTTTGCTTATTCTTCCGAAACTCCTTTGCTTTTGACTGTGGGTCAGAGGAAGAAGAATGTACCACTCCTGATGCTCCTTTTGAAGAGATTTCTTTTGGGGACACTATCTTCAGGATGATGGAGTTTTTTTAAAGGTTCCCTATTGATTTGTCAACAGCTTAGGTTGTCGAATGTGTATTCATCGACACCTAAGCGTTGAACGCTTAAAATAGCTAACAGCCATATTGTCTAATTTTTTCCTCAGGAAAGAATTTGCTTGGCCGTTCATGGGGATTTGCCCTTTCCCCAATGTAGAGCAGTCTCAGAGTTGGTATATTTAGTTAGGGGGGTTGTGGGTGACACAGCTCCTCGCTATGTTTGGGTGTGTTTGTTTATTTTGTTTGCGGACCAATATGTCCAAGTATGTGTTGGCTCCCCTAGCTCAGGCTTGTAAGGTTATTTTTGATCTTCCAGACTCTGCGAGTTCAACTCCTGCTCTTTCCCTGTTAGGGGCTTTCTCACAGGTGGTTCATCATTTCAGAAAGTGCAGTTATGATGCAGCAGATGCTTCTTCTAGGCTGTTGCTCTTTGGTCAGTGATGAGGAGATATTGGCTTTGGCTTCAACCATTGCCTGATCATATCAAGGCTAAGTTGATGGATTCCCCTCTTGATATAAACACTTGTTTAGGGAAGCTGCTGCTGATGATTTGTTTTAGCTGCTGCTGCTGATTTGTTTAAGTCCCTTCAGGATAAGTGGAAGGCTTTACAGAAACTCGTATACGTTTCATTTCTCCTGTTCCTAATTTCAGAGAAACTACCCCAATAAGACGGCCTTTGTTCTCAGGCAATCTCTGCCTCCTCCAAAGGGCAAAAAAAGGGTGGCAAGTGGGCTCTTTCTGCTAAGGCTACTCAGACTTCAGGGACTCTGAAGTCTTCCTTTCCAGATAAACCAGGTTTTGTCTCACTATCCATTTTTTCCAAGCCACATTCCTCTTTCTCTTCGCCTCTGTTTCTCTGTTCCTGTTTAGCTACATATTAACTGGTGGATCCAGCAGTTGTCTCTAAATCCAGGGCTCCCTTTTATCCCCCTCTTCCCTGTCAGGAGTTGTTCAGTCGCTTCAGACATGGGATGAGGAGCAGCGTTTGGCTCCTTAAAGGTGCAGGGTGTGTGACCACCTCTTCAACAGAAGGACCACATCAGTGTCCGAGATAAGAGCTCTTCTGGCTCTGCAGACTTCTCATACTCTCTTCTCTCCTGGGACCTCTCAAGGTATTTATAGACAACACCACAATGATGTGATATGGTAGCAAATGGGGGGAGCGGGGGGCAAGATCTTATCTTTGCCGGTTGGCAGTCCTGATATAGGATTTTGCTGTCCAATATCAAGTGACTTTTCAGGCAGTTTACATTCCCTCAAGTCAAAACTTTTTGGCAGGTACTCTGAGCAGGTCCTTAACTCAGTTCCAAGAATGGATGCTTCACAGGGATGTGTTTCTCGACATTGTCCACTAGTGGGGTGCTCTTCAAATCTAGTTGCCTCCCCTCTGAACAGACTTCTTCCTTTTTTTTTTCTTTCTTTCTTTCTGAGGACATGGTTGGAGTCTTGCAGGAGACCAGGAAACCAATACTAGGAAATATTACTTATCCAAATAGAAGTTTTGGTGCTTGTCTTGTAGTTTGGATCCGCTTTCTTAGGAAGTTCTTTTGGTTTGTTCTTACTTGTGTGAATTGCTCAATGCAGGGTTGGCTTATTCTTCCGTTAAGGCTCACTTATGAGCTGTCTCTGCTTGTCTGCCTTTGTCCTCCTTTAGCTTCTAGATTTGAAGCTAAACAATTCCTTAAAGTCGTCCTTCGTATTATAACTCCCATGATGCCTGTTCCTCCTCACTGGGATCTTAATTTTGCTTTGGAAAAATTGACTTGGGCTCCTTTTGAGTCTTCTGCTTCCTTGCAACGTTACTCTTGGAAGACTGTTCTTTTGTTGGCCCTTACTTCTGCCAGACAGTGTCTGGGCTTCATGTCCTTGTGGATTGTCCTCCTTTTTTTTTTTTTTTATGCGTTTCATAAGGACAGGGTGTCCTTGCATACTAATCCTCCTATTATGGCCAAGGTAGCAAATGAGTTTTCCCTGAATCATTCTATTAATTTGCCTGCTTTTTTCCCCTCTCCACAATCTGCCAGTGAGAGTGCTACATACTTTAGATGTGCATAGACGATTCAGATTTTGTTTGGATAAAACTAAGTATATTAGAAAATCTGACCAGTTTGTTTCTTTTCATCCTAGGTCCCCAGTACTGGCTGTATCCAAGCAAACTCAAACTATTTTTCTTGGATCTCTAAAACCATTACCTTTTTTTATTCTTTTTTCATGGTAAGAACCTTCCTTCCTTCTGTAAAGACTCATTCTACTAGGGCTGTGGCTTCTTCTGGTGCTTTTTTCAAGGTTTTAGATACTAACTCTCTTGAGGTGGCTACCTGGACTAATATGCATACTTTTACCAAACACTGCAAGTTGGATGGAATCTCCAGAGATGGAGCTGGTTTTCCTAGGGCCATCCTTCATGGCTTCCTATAGGGCTCTGCTGGTCCTTCCTCCTTCCAAGTTTCTTCTTGAGCTTTGGCACTTTCCCAAACTGAAAGAATACTGCAACAGTGAAGGGAAGGACATCTACTGTTGTGGTAACCTTACACAGCTGCGCTTTTACTAACTTTCTTGGTACAGAGTCAGATGGGATAATGGGACAAGAAGGTAAAGTTGGGCATCTTTCAAGTCCTATCATCACATTCCCATTAGTAAACCATTCATATGTTTTGTATGATTTTCTGTGTATGGCTTACATTATCAGTTTTCTGTTTTTATCCTTTGGACTATCTCCCACTCAAAGGTTATTCACAAAGTGCCTGGCTACAGTAATTGCTTCCAGCAGACTTCCAAGACATTTGCATTTTTATGGGAAGAGCTTTTCTTACTGCAGGGTAAGTAAAGCTATTTCAGGTGTCTGCCAGGAATTTCTCTCGATTCTGGGGTGCATGGTGTTTGGTTCTCTTGGATAGACTCCGCTTGAGAAAAATCCAGTGGTCAGTCTGGACTTGGCATTTTCACCCTTTATCTTTCCTGATTCCTGTTTTGGGGGTTGTAAGGAGAGAGAGCTTTTATGTTGGGTAGACCAGATTACTCGCAGTGCAGGTCTCTCTTCCTTCCTTCTACCTCTTCTTTTGTCTTTAACAACAGATGTTCAGGCCTGGTGTGAGGAGCGGTTTCCAAAGGTGTGAAATTGCAAGGTCTGTGGAAAACACAACAGACAAAAGCACATAAATGTTGGACAATGATAGCCATGATAAATGCTTTGAAAGCTGAATCATCTGTGATTTCCAGAATTGTTAAGCATACACAGACAACACTGAAGTGTTGTGGTACATAAACTGGGTGGGTGCGGTACCAAATCTTACCCCCGTTGAAGACTTGCAGTGATAGTTTGGGAGGTTGCAACTCAGTTTGACTTTTCAGGCTTCATACATACTGTCAGAGCAAAACTTGGTATTAAACAAGCTAAGCAGGACAAGGACCAACCTTCATGAATAGAAACTTCACCCTAGGGTCTTCAAAAAACTGATTATTCTGTGAGGAACACCTCAAGTACATCTGTTTGCCTCCTTTCAGAACAGGCAACTAAAGAAATTCTTCTCCAGAATTCCCTGCAAACAGGGCTGGAAGGCGGATGCTTTTTCATTCCCATGGATAAGAATGTTCTTGTCTGCCTTTCCACTGAGATCCAGGACTCTTAAGATTAAGAGGGACATCACAGTTGTAGTCATGAATCCATTTTGGCCCGAACACCAGTGGCTGTCCCTTCTTTTGAAGCTGGCCAAGGGCAGTTACCACAAGCTTCCCCACAGACTGGATTTTCTGGATGTACCCAGCCTAAAACTCTTCAGCTGACTGCCTGGATGATGGAATTTTATTACCTTTGTTATCAAAGGAGGCTCATTTCTGAGTGGAAAACTTATTTTTTCTTGTTGGTGTCATTCCAAGAACCAAGACCATTTTTAAGGCCCGGCTGCTTCTGGTTCTAGATTTTGATTTACTGTTCTCTGTCCTTTCTTACTCTTCTGTCAAGGTTCACTTTTCAACCATTTCTGCTGGTCATCCCTTGAGTCCTCTTTCTATTCCTATGTACAAGTTGAGCAGCTTTTCAAAAGGGATGTCCTTCAAGGATGCATCTGCAGTCCTTACAAATGGGTTGTCCTGTCGTCAGGCAGCCCTTCGGTCGGCCGGATTCCAAAGTCTGGGTCTGGCCTCGGCTGGTGTCGCACTTCACCCGACGTCATAGCTGCAGTTATTCTGGTATAAAGGCATCAACCGACGCCATTTTCCTCAGTCTTTCTTGCCAAGCAGAAGCTGTTCGCAAGTGCCGGTCGGTCAGAACCAGAGATTACTACTACCGAATACTTCTACTACTACCAAGACTTCTAAAAGCTAAGTACCCGTTGGGGACTCTTTCTTGCCTCAGCCGATGTCAGAAAAAGTGAATAACTGTTTAAATTGTGGGAAACAAATACCTCATAAAGATTTCCACTCTTACTGCTTACCTTGCTTAGGCCCAGACCACGGCGTAGCAGCTTGTCTAGCCTGTGCTTCTTTAACCGACTAACGCTTAGACGCCGGTCTGAATTTGCTGAAGAGTTTTTCGCCCGCCTTTGCTCACATTATGCCGCCGGATACTCCGACTACAAATTTCTAAAAAGCGCGAAGCATGAGAAAGGACCGACACTCGCGGTCCGTTAAGCTAATCATGGTGTCTCTGTTTCGCTGAAACAGAGTCCACGGTTCTTCCTTCGCCGAAAAGCTTGCCACTTACCGAGGCCTCATCCAGCTTGGCTGAATCTGCTACTGAAATCCCACCTGCTCCTGCAGGTTCACAGGATTTATCAGATACTATCCCTTTGGATATTTCTACCCCTGCACGTGGAGCTGCTAGGCCTCCTGCATCCATGTCGATTAAGGCCTTTGCCAGGGCTAAAGCAGCAAAGACTACCAAAACTGTGCCTGCTAAGACCCCCTCTCACAGGCCCAGTTCTAGTTCACAAATGCTTAGTCTAGCAGAGGATCTCATTTCCTTGATCCGGGGATCCCAAACACATCCAGACAGGGCCTCTCACCCACCTCCAGAGAAGAGAACTAGAGTAGAGCCCCCTGAGCCAGTTTCTTCAGATGGCTCCTCTGATGAATCAGATAATTCAGACCCTCCAGGGGCCCCTTTTTCTCCTTATGAGGACTCTGATGCAGAAGAGTCCATTCCTTCTGCCTCTCCGCCTGAGGAATTTTCTTTTGGGAAACCTTGCATGCTATGAGGGAACAATTTCAATGGCAGGGCCAGGATTTCTCAGACTCTAGGAAAAGGCTTAGAACCTTTTTGCATTTGCCACAGCATAGGCCTTTAGCCATTCCTCCAGTACTTACTGTTGTGGATGATGCTTTTAATGATGCTTTTACTGCTCCTGATTCTCTTCCTCCGGCCCCTGCTAAGCCCCGGTACTACAGGGTTCCGGACACATTATCATTTGTATAAGGCCCCTTTTGCAGATCCCGAAACTATCTCCCAGGGACCCAAGGCTGTAGCAGCTACCTCTAAAACCCCTCCCTCTGAAAGGGAATCTAGGGCCTTAGAGAGATGGGGTAAAAGTTTACACTTCTGCTACTCTTTCAGCTAGGGCCTTGAACTGTCAATTCCACATGATCCAGTATCAAGAATTTATGTTAGACCAGTTAACTAAAAACTGTCCTCGGATGAACCATTAGACAAAAAATCTGTTCAAGAAATGGTACATAACATTCAGCAGGTCAGTAACCATTCCTTAAAATGCGGCTATGATGCACTGGAGGCTTCCTTTAGATCAGCCATGACTGGCACAGTGATCAGAAGACATGCATGGTTAAAAGAGCAGGCCTTGCCAGATCATGTTAAATCAAAGCTACTGGATGCTCCCATGGACAAGATCAATTTGTTTGGCTCTCCTGCACAACAGGTGCTGAAGAAGATGGAAGAGAAGGCAAAATCTGTCCAGACAGTCAAAGATTTCTTACAGGTCCAACCTCCAAGGTTTAGCAGGAATTGGCCCTCCAAGAATTGGTCCTTTCCAGACACCTCCAAAGCTCAGAGAGGCAGGAATAGGTGCTCAAGAGGCAGGGGTCAATCCAGAGGTGCCTACAGGGGACGTCAGTGGCAGGCTAACAACCAGCGAGGTACAGCCACAGATACAGCCACCACCACGACTACAGGACAATCACAGTGACTTGGCTCTAGCACCGCCTACCAGGGAACAACTAGAAGCACCCTTAGGCGGAAAGCTAGCCTTATTTTCAGTAAACTGGCATTACATCACAAGAGACAAATGGATTTTGCAGACAATAGACCAAGGTTACAGGTTTCACTTCCATACTCTACCAAGGAAGAGAGGAATGCCAAACCTACCTCCAAATCAAAAGGCAGAAGCTCTAAAGCAAATAACTCACTTACTAAGGATGAGAGCTGTAGAAAAGGTACCATCTATGGAGCAAGGACAAGGATTTTACTCCAGGCTCTTCCTGGTACCAAGAAAAGAAAACCAATGGAGACCTATTCTCGACCTGTCCACTTTAAACACATACCTCATTGTCCCAAAATTCAAAATGCTGACCCTACAGCAGCTTCTTCCCATGTTGGGCAAGGAGTCTTGGCTGGTAACTCTAGATCTCAAGGAGGCATACCTGCACGTCCCCATACGACCAAATTGCAGAAGATACCTCAGATTTCTTGCAGGATCAGAGCATTATCAATTCTCAGCATTGCCCTTTGGCTTATCTACTGAGCCCAGAGTGTTCACGAAATGCCTGGCATCAGTAATTGCTCATTGCAGGCTTCAGGGAATTCAAATCTACCCTTACCTGGACGACTGCCTGTTACAAGCGGACAACAAAAACAAACTAGCAGAAGACTTAAAAAGGGTCACTTATCTACTGCAAGCCCTGGGATACACAGTCAGTATAAAAAAGTCAAGGCTGATACCATCCCAAAGGATAACCTTTTGGGGGCAGAGCTGGACACATCACAACAAATGGCATTTCTAACAGTAGAAAACAGGAGCAACTCCTCTCTACTTCTTGGCATTAACAAAACAGAACCAGCTAACAGCAAGAAAAGTCCTGCAAGCCTTGGGTTTCATGGCATCCTGCATAATTTTGGTTCCACATGCCAGACTGCATATGAGAAAGTTACAGTGGTACCTAAGGAATTTATGGTCTCAGCACAAGCACAGCCTAGAAACCCAAATTCCAATAATCCCATGCCTGAAGCAAGAATTCAAATGGTGGGCCCAGGCCTGTCAATCAAACAAAGGACTGACCTTCCACAGCACTCAACCAAGCCAGACCATCACAACGGACGCCTCAGACCTCGGTTACATGCTGGACAAGTGCATACAAGGCTTATGGACTCAAGACCAGCTGCACCTACACATAAATCAAAAGGAAATGCTGGCAGTAAAACTGGCAATTCAGACATTCGGACCATTTCTTCGACAAGGTCAACTGTTGATAAGGACAGACAACACCACAGTTATGTGGTACATCAACAAACAGGGAGGCACACATTAGGTACCGCCGGATGGCAATGGAACTCTGGAATGTGGCCCTGAGCCTCAACATTCAGTTACAAGCAATTTTGTGCCAGGAAAAGAAAACATACTAGCAGACATACTAAGCAGAACTACCACGGATGCCCACGAATGGATGCTGCATCCGGACATATTCAAGACCATTACAAGAAAATGGGGACTACCAGAAATAGACTTATTTGCATCCCCACGCAATCACCAACTGAAGAAATTCTGCACAAGGACGCACCACCCACTTGCTTGGAAAGTGGACTCCTATCTTTCAGTTGGAAAAACCTGACCGCATATGCATTCCCACCACTTCCTCTGGTGCACAAGGTGCTATTCAAGATCAAAGAAGACCGCTCAAGGATCATCCTGATAGCTCCAGACTGGCCAAGGCAACATTGGTACCCATTACTGAGGAGCATGTCTCGGGAACAAATATGTCCTCTACCACTGGTTCCCTTACTGTTAACACAGAACAACTACAACACCCTGCATCCAAACCTGAAAACACTGCAGCTGACTGCCTGGAACATTGCATAACACCAAATAACCCAAGTTTATCCCAAAGGGTTAAAGACATTATCTTGGAGGCTCGCAGACCCTCAACAAGAAAAAATTATTCAGCAAAATGGAAAAGATATCACATTTGGAGTACTGCAAAAGGAGAAAATGTGTCACTGGTAAACATAGCCAACATCCTGGAATACTTGGCAGAGCTCTTCCACAACGGCCTGTCCTATTCTTCCATTAAGATTCATGCATCAGCTGTTTCAGCAGAATACAACTTGGATCCTCCAGTCTTCTCACATCCTCTGCTCAGGCAGTTTCTGAGAGGAATTAAACATGTGAAGCCACCATTGCCAGCATGGGACTTGAACTTTGTGCTAGAAAAGTTGACACTTCCCCCCTTTCGAACCAGCAGCAACAGCAGAATTACAATACTTATCATGGAAAACTGCTTTCCTGCTTGCAATCACTTCAGCAAGAAGGGTATCTGAGCTACAGGCATTAATGGCAGTTCAGCCCTTCCTGATCTTCCATCAAGATAGAGTGTCCATGAGAACAAATCCTACTTTTATGCCAAAGGTGGTCTCCAGGGTATCTTTAAACCAAGCTACCCACCTACCTACATTCTTCCCCAACCCACAGAACAGGGGAGAAAGACTGTTGCATACCTTGGATGTACATAGACAATTGCGTTACTACCTGGACAGGACCAAGGGCAATAGAAAAACTGACCAGCTACTGGTAGCATATGCAACAGGAATGGAAGGAAAAGCAATTTCAAAACAGACAATCTCTAAGTGGATAGGAAATTGCATTAGATTTTGTTACGCCTACCATGGGAAGAAAACTCCAGAAAACATCAGGCCTCACTCTACAAGGGCTACAGCCACTACCACAGCTTTTCTACGAGGAGTGGCTACCAAAGACATTTTAGAGGCTGCTACTTGGAGCTCCGTGCATACATTTGCCAAGCATTATAATTTACCTTTATACTCCAGATCCCGAACAGGTTTTTCCACTGCTGTCTTGCAAGGGATCTTAACTACACCATAATCCTATTTCTCCTCCTCCCCCAGTTTGGCTATGGTATTCTACCCATTTGTAAGGACTGCAGATGCATCCATGAAGGACATAGTACAGTTTTGTACCTACCATAAATGTAGATGTCCGATAGGCATGCATCTGCAGTCAGGATTACCCACCCTCCTTCCCCTCTGTGGTACTCCTAGGGTATTTGCCCATCTTGTAGCTAGCTGGGGGAATCTATTATGGTGTATTTGTTTGTATATATGTACATACATGCTTATTTTTTGTTTGCTCTCTACTATTTGGAACCATTTGCATTTATCCAAATTTAGCCTTCCTAGAGGGCACCTGGCATCTGGGGCAAGAAACACTGAGGAAAATGGCGTCGGCTGATGCCTTTATACCCAAATAACTGCAGCTATGATGTCGCGTGAAGTGCCAGATCCAGACTTTGGAATTGGCTGCCTGACGACAGGACAACCCATTTGTAAGGACTGCAGATGCATGCCTATTGGACATCTACATTTATGGTAGGTACAAAACTGTACTTTTTACATATTTGTCCACCTAGAAATAGTTGGCTCCTTTCTGGGATTTTAACTTTACTCTCTTTCCATTTGAACAAGCTCGTCAAGCTGAATTGTGGATGTTCTTCGTGTTTCACTGCAGTCCTAACCATTGGGTTATCCATGCTGTGGTAGCTCTCAGTTAGTCCGAATACCAGAGTCAAGGTTTTGTGTGTCGGCTGCTGTCACTTGCTGGGTGACGTCAGGTCGTCCGAGCTATAAAGGAGAGCAGGCGATGCCATTACCCCAGTCTTTCTTGCCGTGGAGCCCGTAGCGGAAACAATTCGCAACAGTGCCAGTTGGCTGTTTCCAGATTTCAAACTTCAGCTGCAAATGTCTAAAGCTAAGTACCCCATTGGGGATCCTTCCTTTTTCTTGTTCTAACCGATGTTCGAAAAAGTCAGTGACTGTCTCTCTTATGGAAAGCAAATAACACAGCACAGACTTCCATTCTTACTGTGTTACTTGCTTAGGCCCAGACCACAGTGTACCCCGCTGTTGGTTCTGTGCCCTCTTTAACGCTAGAACTATTTGTCGTAGAGCTCTGTTTGTAGCCACACATTTTCATTTTCCATCTCTGATTACTGATATAGCATCCATCAGTCAGCAAACTGCAGATCTTCCTAAAAAGCATAAAGATATGGATAGAGACAGACCGCATAAGGCCAAGCCTTCCGACGACATCACCGCTAAAAGGGTTGTCGGTTCTTTGGAATTCAGTAAGGTGCTTTCGCAGCCCCTGATGCCCGACTTGATTACTTTGCAGGCCTCTACTGAGATCCTTTCGGAGTCCTGTATGCCGCAGAAAACTACATGGTCTAACGAGCCTTTGGCTGTCTGCCTCAGTTGAGTCAGGAGCTGCTACGCAGGCACCGGCTTCCGAGGATACTGCTCGCACGTTGGAATTCACTTCAGGGCCTTCACCCTCTCTTCCGACTAACACACCGACAGCACCGAGGGATACTCTTCAGGCCAGACTTAGAGCTACTCCAAAAAAAACAGCAAAAAGTCTCCATTCCACTACTCCTCCCCCTCCTTAAACTAGAATGCTTAAAATGGCAGAGGATCTCATCACTTTCATCCGGGGTAATCCTCCCACACCAGCCAAAAAGAGAAGGGAACCTTCTCCAGACATCCCATCGGATTTAGACTCAGAGGGATCTGACTCCTCTGTTTTTGAAGAAGAAAATCCTCTTACTGCCTATGAGGACTCTGATGCAGAAGAATCTATTCCTTCTGCATCACCTCCAGAGGACTTTTCCTTTGGGGAAACCCTAAACACCCTCGGGGAACACTTCCAATGGTAATCAGTCCAAGAAAAGACTGAGAGTTTCTGGACCTACTCCAGCACAGGCCTCTGGCCATACCACCCATCTTGGAGGTGGTAGATGATGTTTACCAAGAAACCCAGCCTTACCCCTGACACCCTTCCACCTTCCCCCAGAAAACCTGACAGATACTACAAGGTACCTGACTCTCATAACTTCCTCCACAAAAATCCTATAGCAGATCCAGAGGTGATTACTCGGGAACTTAAGGGAGTTGAGGCTACCTCTGCAAAGAATCCTACTCCCTCAGACAAAAAATCCAGGGCCCTGGACAGATGGGGTAAAAAAATAATTTACCTCTGCAACTTTAACTATAAGGACTCTCAGCTGTCAGTTCCATATGTTCAAAATATCAACAGCACACTTTGGAACTTTTGAAATAGAAAATTTCTGATTTTTGCCAACAATAAAGAGATAGCAGAATTACTGCTGTCTTCATCTCAGGTGGCAAAGCACTCCTTGTACTGTGGATTTGAAGCCCTAGACGCTTCTAGCAGGGCAGCAGTGACAGGATCTGTTATCAGAAGACATGCATGGCTGAAGGAATAACCTCTTGTGGATGCACCTCTTGACAAAGACTGCTTGTTCAGACAGAAAACTGAAGCGGTACTTAAGATGAAAGACAAAGCAAAATCGATGCAGATTGTTAAAGATTTTCTTCAAGTACAACCTTCTTGTTTCAGCAGAAATTTTCCATCTAAACAGTGGTCCTTTCCTGCACTAAACTGTCAGGCACAAGGCAAAACCCATAGAGACAGACCCACCAGGACTATAACTCAGGGCCAGCAAAGAACAAAACAATGCCCCACCCCTCCAACACTAGAGCAGGGAGTTCAAAAGCAACCCTGTATGGAAAAAACTCTCCATGACTACTTTTCCCATCTCTGCCCGTCTCCACCACACCAAAAGCTAGGGGGAAGACTCTCTCTCTATGCAGAGAAAATTGGAACTCTATAACAAAAGATCAATGGATCTTAAAAATCATTGATCAGGGGTGCAAATTCAATTTCCAAGAACTACCACCTCCAAGAGGGTACCCAGACCTACTTCCAAACCAGTGGGCAGAAGCACTAAAACAAGTGCAAAACCTAATATCCCTAGGGGCAGTAGAACCTGTACCTCCAGAACAAGTTGCGAAAGGATTCTATTCCAGACTGTTCCTTGTTCCCATCCTGGACCTATCCTTTCTTAGTTTCATAGCCTAGTACTAAACTATGAAACTATCTGCCCTGGGGCATTTGCAAGCCTAGCCCTAGAGATGTGGCTTTCGCCACCCCATGTAGTGGTACTAAGGTGTATAGAATAAATTTAGAATACTGTGCCTTTGTCTAGTAGTGACACATTGAAGACCCCCTTACTTATTAAAATTAGTTTACTGTGCCTCTGTCAAGCAGCGACACAGGGGTGACCCCCGATCTCCCATCCACTCGTCAAGATTTCTATTGAAGAGAGTCAGTGAGGGGCTCTGCCTAACATGGACTGGGATTTTGTTCCAGAGTATGGGAAGCCTCTGAGTTATGAATCTGTCCCTCCAGCATGTTCTATTCATGTTTGTACTGGGGTTTAAATCTTTGGCTCGTGGTTCTTATGGATTTTGATTTTTGAGGTGGAGCATGTCCATCAATTCCTGGTTGGACATGGTCTTGTCAGGCACAGATCACCTCTGAGCAGGTATGCTACTGAATAGAGCTGGAGTTTCTTTAGCCTGGCAGCATATGACATATGTTGGAGACCCTTGATCCTCTTGGTGAGGTACTTCTGGGGTGTCTCCAGCTGTTGTGGTGCCGGTGTGAGTAAGTGCATACCAAATGGGGCATTGTACTCAATCATGGGCCTGATAAGGGAGGAGTACAGGGGCACGATGACCTCCTTTGATCTGGATTTCCTGTCCTTGCCTATTTAAGTGGTACAGTGTGAAATATTTTCTGCTTAAAAACCTCAGCTTTGGCCGGCTAAGAACTTGCTGTATTCAACTGGACGTATAAGAGAATTTAAGTACCTTTATCTGCACTTTTTTCAAAAATACAGTATTTAAATTGATTTTAACTGTGTTGCAGGAATATTAACTGAACTGGAAGTTAGTCAGTGTTTGCTGAATTTTGTTATTTGCTAGTAATTACAGGTGTGGGGTAGCCACATTCTTTGATTTCCTGTCCTTGCCTATTTAAGTGGTACAGTATGAAATATTTTCTGCTTAAAAACCTCAGCTTTGGCCGGCTAAGAACTTGCTGTTTTCAACTGGATGTATAAGAGAATTTAAGTACCTTTATCTGCACTTTTTTTCCAAAAAAATACAGTATTTAAATTGATTTTAACTGTGTTGCAGGAATATTAACTGAACTGGAAGTTTTGACTCTGCTCTTCAGTTAGTCTCACCCACCCTCCCTGTTTTTGTTTTGGTGTTAATCTTAGTGGCCTTGAAACTGCACGCCCCTCTTGTAAATTTGTGTTTGGATACTCCTTCTGGGCCCATCTCATTTGCTCACTCAACTGAGTGCAGTGAGATCATATTCTGATTTCAGGCACTCCTACTGTGTACAAAGAGAGCATCTGGGAAACAGAAAAAAAATTTAAGCTTGTTTTCTGCCTTTCCTGTTAAGTGGTATAGACTATTTGTAGGCTTCTGAGCCCCCAAGCCCTTCTGTGTTGGAGGGAAGCCGTCTAGCTTAGTTTTTTTTTCTTATAACTAGCCAGTTTTCTAGTTTCAGCACTCAAATCTGTTTCTTTGATCTCAGCACTTGTTCAGAAAAAAAAAAAAAAAATTTCCATCTGCTTTTACTGTACTTGTGTTTCTACCTACTTTATTTTACTTTTGCATCATCTTAAAAGTAATCAGTTGTATTTATTACTGCTTGGTGTAACTCATTCTAAGCGTTTTGGTTTAAACACTTGAGCTTCGGACCAGTTGTTTTGCACTGAGGGGGTTTGTGGTCTGCACTGTAGTGGCAGAACAGGTAGCTTACATCCTTCTAGGTTGGGAACTGCTGATTGAGGGCTCAGTGTCTGTTATTCTAAAAGTGTATTAATTCTGGTTTAAGCACTTGGGCTTTCAGGCCAGTTATTTTAGATTAAGATGGTTCGTGGTCTGCACTCTTGTGGGAGTAGAGGCTGGACTCTGCCCTTCTGAGCTGGGAATTTCTGGTTAAAGGCTTATAGTGCATGCATATCTGAACTGCTTCTTACTGAAGTTGGTGCGCCTTGTTTGCTGTGGCATAGACTGGATTCGGGCCTGCTGGATCTAGCTTTGTTTGTGTAACTTGAGCACTAATCCAGGCATTCTCTAAAGTATTCAGTTGTATTTATTACTGCTTGGTAGTAACTTGATTAAAGTGTAGCTATCATTCTAAGTCTTTTAGATTAAGCACTTGGGCTTCAGACCAGTTGTTTTACATTAGGAAGGTTTGTGGCATGCACTGTGGTGGCAGGGCAGGTAGCTTTCATCCTTCTAAGTTGGGAACTGCTGATTAAGAATAACAGACACTGGGCTCTCAAAGTGTATTAGTTCTGGTTTAAGCACTTGGGCTTCAGGCCAGTTATTTTACAGTAAGAAGGTTCGTGGTCTGCACTCTTGTGGGAGAAGAGGCTGGACTCTGCCCTTCTGAGCTGGGAATTTCTGGTTAAAGGTTTATAGTGCCTGAATATTTGAACTGTATCTTACTGAAATTGGTACACCTTGTTTGCTGTAGCATAGACTAGATCCAGGCCTGCTGAATCTAGCTTTGTTTATATGCTTGTTGTTTGTTTGCTTGTTATTTCCTGGAACGCTAATTCTACCTAATACAGCGGCTTCTCAGCTTCTGTGGATCACTAGTGATATCTGCATTGCTTACTGTACTTATTTCCTTGTTTCACTTGAAAGAAAGTTACTGTTTGTCGTTTTGCATTTAAGTTACCTGTAACACATTGCACTTAAGTTACCTGGCACTTGCTCACTAAAGCAATTATATAAGTCCGCACTAAAAATTAAAAGCACTACACCCTCACTCCCCACTGGCCCTTGTTTTCAATTATTAAGGAATTCCCAATATTATTCTAGCATGTCCAAAGGTCAGTTGTCAGTCTCCTCTCGGTCCAGCTGGTGAATCTGGGAATCTTGAGGCAATGTTACAACTGCCTCATGTACACAGACAACCCTCTCCTCCTCCCAACAAATTCCAACAAATGTGAGAGATGCAACCATATAGCCAAACTGGAGGCTAAGCTCTCTCAACTCAGTACTGGCATAACCAGTCAGGAGGAGAAGGAAACCACACTCACTACAATTCCAGTCTCACATAGACCTACCACGACAGCAAACCAAACACATAATCACACAAAACATACTCGAGGCTCTAAATAAAGATCTGCCTAAGCAGCAGAGACCTCCAAAGCAGACACCCAAGCAACCGCTACCCCAAAACAAAACACGTGCAACACATATCTCACAAAGCCAGTGTGCCGAACAGTCACAGCCCTTAAGACTAAACAACACACCTGATACACATGTAATAGGTGACTCTATCGTCAGGCACACTGACGTAGGCTGAACAAGGAGAGGGTCATGGTGAGCAGCCTGTCAGGCTGTAGGATTCACCACATAACACAAGCACTCAGGTCACTCCAAGGCAAGTACAAATATGACTCGGTCATTGTCCATGCTAGTGTGAATGACCTGAGACGTACCTCCCTGGACTACATGAAAAGAGACATAAAGGAGCTCTCTGAGCATGTAGCCCAGGCTGGTATGACCCTCACCAAGAATGATGCCACAATATGAAGACAAGATGATCAATTTCAACAATTGGCTTAAGTACTGGTGTCATTCAAAGGGGATCCAATGCCTGTCAGCTTGGGATGATATGCTCGACAAGCCACGCTAGGGACGGCATGCACCTGTCACCCCTGGGCTTTCGGATATTGGCAAAGGCTCTTGCTACCCCCATAGTGCCTTTTTTAGGAAAGGTTCAAAAGACAAACCCACCTCCATAGGTATCACAAGGGATAAGAAACTAAGAGTAATGCTACTCAATGCCAGAAGTCTAAACCTCAAGATGCACGCATTCGAAACTCTCCTTAGCATGGAGAACATCGATATCTGTGCAGTAACAGAAACCTGGTTCAGGGCTCCGAGAGCACCCCAGCACTAAAAGGTTATACCTCATACCATGCTTTTCGGCCCCAAAACTTGGACCGAACCACAAGGGGGGAGTATCGATATTCATCAAAGATACCCACACCTCCAGGTTGGTGGCAAAGCACGAGCATCAGAGACTATCCATGTGCAACTAACATTGGGTAAAACTGCCTTCCAGTTTATAGCCTGCTACAGACCACCCTCCCAAACCCAGGAACCCCACTCGGCCTTCCTGAGAACACTGGAAAATATGAAGGTCTCTCCAAACACCATTATATTGGGCGATTTCAACTACCCAAACATAGACTGGGAGCATTACTCTAGCTCCAACACCCTAGCCCAAAGGTTCATAGAATTTATAAACTCAAATGCTATGGAACAACTTGTTACCACTCCCACAAGAGGGGAAAACATACTGGACCTGATCATCACCAATATGGGGACTCTATGCTCCAGACCAGAAGTGTATCCCTCACTGGTAAGATCAGACCATAAACTAATCTCACTGGATATTCACATCCCGACCCCACCCCCTGCCCAGAAAACCACAGTGAAAAACTTTGTCTAAAGCAAATTTCACACTCTTCAAATCCGAGGTGGAATCCTTCAAAGCCCCCGGGCCTGTGGAAAATACGGCCCAGACCGCAGAATCCTTTATAAACGCATTCTATGAACACCTTCAGGAATGCATGGATCATGCGATCCCAAATAAAAACAAGACCCAATCCTCCAAAGGCAAACGTCCTGTCTGGTAGACCCCAGCCATAAACAAACTATACAATAGATGGAGGAAGCTACTAAATGATAGAGCAAAATCCCAAAAAGGGAAGGCATCACTGATCAGTATTGGCAAAAAACTACGGGCACTCATAAAATTGTCTAAGGCCAGCTTCAAGAGAAAAATTGCACAGGACATTAAGGATAATCACAAGGCTTTCTTTAGTTATGTTAGGAACCTGGGTGGTAATTCCCAGATATGCTCAGAATTAGTCCAAAATGACAAAAAATACACTGAACCCACAGACATTGCCAACATCCTAGCTGACAGGTTCAGCGCAAACTTCTCCCCCCCTCCCCACCAAAAGGGCAAATATCTATCCCAGCAGAGTGCTGCACCCCTGACATCTCAGATGCTCAGGTAAGAGCCGCCCTCTCCAAGGCAAAAAACACAGCATCAATGGGACCAGACGGTGTCCCGGGCTGCGTCCTACATGAACTCCAAGAAGAGCTAAACCCAAACATAAAACTACTGTTCAATCTCAGCCTTACTACAGGATATGTGCCCAAAGAGTGGCGTACAGCAACAGTGGTCCCTCTCCATAAAGGTGGTGCCTCAACGGATCCTGGAAACTATCGCCCCATAAGCCTGACTAGCTTGGTCTGCAAAGCTATGGAAAGGATCATCATGGACCTCATAAATAAAGATATTGGGGACCTACAGACACTGGATCCTACCCAGTTCGGCTTTGTTAGGCGCAGATCCTGCCTCTTAAACCTGGTTGATTTCTTTGAAACAGTCACCAAGGCCATTGACGAGGGGAAGGTGGTCCACACAGCCTACCTGGACCTCGCAAAGCCTTCGATACAATACCCCACTCGGGCATTATAGATAAGCTCACCAGCTTAAATATAAACCCCTATGTCACTAGATGGATTGCAAACTGGCTCAAGGACAGAACCCACATGGTTAGAATTGCTGGAGCCATGTCAGACTCCAAACCAGTTACAAGTGGTGTCCCACAAGGCTCACTCCTGGGACCTCTCTTGTTCGGTATATATTTCTCGGAGGTACAGGCCAACACGGAAGGACTGTGGCTGACCAAGTTCGCAGATGACTGCAAACTGGGTGCCATAATCGACTCTCCAGCCGACACAAGCATCCTCCAAAAGGGCCTCATTAAGTACAGAAGAAGTAATTGGGGACCTGGGGACCCAAGTTGATAGCAATCTCTCATTTGACAACCACGTGGCCAAAGTGGTTAGAAAAACATTTTATATAGCCCACCTAATCATGAAGGGATTCACATCTAGATCAGGGGAGGTCATCATGCCTCTTTACTCATCCCTCATCAGGCCCATAATGGAGTACAATGCCCCTTTTGGGATGTACCTTACCAGACACCTGCAGCAACTGGAAAGACCCCAAAAGTACCTCACCAAGAGGATCAAAGGGCTCAAACAGATGCCATATGCTGCCCGGTTAAAGAAACTCCAGCTCTACTCAGTGGCATACCGCCTGTTCAGAGGCGATCTGTGCCTGACGTATAAAGCCATGTCCAACCCGGAATTAATGGACATGCTGCACCTCAGAAACTCCAAATCCCATCGAGCTACGCTCGAGACTTGAACCTCAGCACTGAAATAAATAGGACATGCTGGAGGGACAGATTCATAACCCAGAGGCTCCCTTCACTCTGGAATAAAATCCCAGTCCAGGTTAGGCAGAGTTCCTCATTGACTGTCTTCAAGAGGAATCTTGATGAGTGGATGGGAGATCGTAGGTTTACCCCGGGTATCACTTCTGTGTCACTGTTAGACAGAGGCACAGTATACTAACCTCGAAAAAGGGCATAGCAAAATAAATTTAAAATGGGTGACGAAAGCCAAACACATTCTGGCTAGGCTTATAAATGCCCTAGGGCAGATAGCCTAGTATGAACCTATGAACCTATGGATGTTAACCCCTTCATGATAAGGTGGGCAAGGTAGAAAGTCTTTCTAACCACTTTGGCAACGTGGGTGTCAAATGAGAGGTCACTATCCACTTGGGTCCCCAGGTCTCTGATTACTTTTTCGGTACTCAGTGGGTTACTGTCTATGTGATAATTTGTGGGTACTTTGTTTTTCCCAAAGGGGATGACTATACATTTCTTGGCATTCAGTTTAAGGCCATGATTCCGGCACCAGTTGTCCATTTCGGTGAGGCCTTTCTGTAGGATGCATGTGTCAGCTGATGTATCGACTATGGCGCCTAGTTTGCAGTCATCTGCGAACTTTATCAGCCACAACCCTCCCATATTTGCTTTCACATCTGAGAAGTAAATGCCGAACAAGAGGGGTCCCAGGACAGAGCCCTGTGGGACACCACTTGTGACTGGCTTTGAGTCTGACATAGCTCCCGCAATCTTGACTTTATGGGTTCTGTTCTTTAGCCAGTTTGCAACCCATCTTGTGACATGTGGATTTACATTTAAGCTGTTTAGCTAATCTATGATCCCCGAGTGGGGTATTGTGTCGAAGGCTTTAGCCAAGTTCAGGTAGGCTGTATGGACTGCCTTGCCTTCATCATTGGCTCTAGTGACTGTTTCGAAAAAGTCAACCAGGTTCAAAAGGCAGGATCTGCCCTTTACAAAGCCGAACTGGGTGGGATCAAGTGTCTGTAGGTCCCCAATGTCGTTGTTTATGAGTTCCATAATAATTCTTTCCATAGCTTTGCAAACCAGGCTGGTCAAGCTTATGGGGCCGTAGTTCCCAGGGTCTGTAGTGGAGCCTCCCTTGTGGAGTGGGACCACTGTTGCTGTACGCCAGTGTTCAGGTACATATCCTGTAGTAAGGCTAAGGTTAAATAACATTTTTATATGCGAGTTTAGCTCCTCTTGGATTTCACGTATCACGCAGCCGGGGATACCATCAGGTCCCATAGATGCTGTGTTTTTTGCTTTGCTGAGGGCGGTTCTCACCTGGACATCAGAGATGACAGGGAGGTTACATTCCGCTGGGATGAGTATTTCTTCTTTTGGAGGTGAGAAATTTGCACTGAACCTGTCTGCCAGAATGTTGGCAATATCTGTGGGTTCGGTAAATTTTTTGTTGTTGTGTACTAACTCTGAGCATATCTGAGGGTTTCTGCCCAGGTTTCTAACATAACTGAAGAATGCCTTGTGGTTATCTTTAGTGTCCTTGGCGATTTTTCTCTCAAAGTTGGCCTTGGATGTTTTTATGAGAGAACGTAGCTTTCTACTAGTGCTGATCAGAGATGCCTTCCCTTTATGGGATTTTACTCTGTCTTGCAGTAGCTTCCTTCTTTTGTTATACAATTTGTTTATGGCTGGGGTCCACCAGACAGGACGCTTTCCTTTGGTGGAGAGGGTCTTGGTTTTATTTGGGATTGCACGATCCATGCATTCTTGGAGATGTCCGTAGAAGGCATTTGTGTAGGATTCAGCATTGTGGGATGTGGTTCCATTGGCCCTGTGGTCTTAAATGATACCATCTCAGTCTTGAGAAGTGTAAAGTCGGCTTTTGAGAAGTTTCTCACTGTAGTCTTTTGTGCTGGGGGTGGAGGTGGTAAATGTATATCCAGGGTGATTAGTTTGTGGTCAGATCTCACCAGTGAGGGCAATACTTCCGGTGTGGAGCATTTTGTCCCCATGTTTGTGATGATCAGGTCTAGTATATTATCCCCCCTTGTGGGAGAGGTGACTAGCTGTTCCATTGAATTTGAGTTTATGAATTCCAGGAACCTTTGGGCTAGGGTGTTAGGGCTAGAATAGTGCACCCAATATATGTTAGGGTAGTTGAAGTCTCCCAATATGATGGTATTTGGTGAGACATTCATATCTTCCAATGTCTTCAGGAAGGCTGAGTGGGGTTCTTGAGATTGGGAGGGGGGTCTGTAACATGCAACCAGTTGTATAGCAGTTTTGCCTACGGTTAGCTGCACCTGGATGGTCTCCGATGCTTCATGAGTTGCCACTAACCTGGAGGTGTGGGTATCCTTGATGAATATGGACACTCCCTCCCTTTGTGGTTCGGCCCGGGTTTTGGGGCCGAAAAGCATGATAGGTAAAGCCTGGTAGCTGGGGTGCTCTCAGGAGCCTTGAACCAGGTCTCGTTACAGCGCAGACATCGATGTTCTCCATACTGAGGAGTGCTTGAGAGCCTGCATCTTGAGATTTAGACTTCTGGCGTTGAGCAGCATTACCCTTAATTTTTTCCATTTTGTTTTCTAAGGAGGTGGGTTTGTCTTTTGAGCCTTGCCTAAAAAGGCACTATGGGGTGGCAAGAGCCTTAGCCAATATCCGAAGCCCAGTGGTGACAGGTGCAAGCCGTCCCTTGAAGCAGCGTGGCTTGTCCAGCATGTCATCCCAAGCAGACAGACATTGGATCCCCCCTAGAATGACACCAGTTATTGAGCCAATTATTAAAGCTGATCATCTTGTCTTTGTATTGTGGCATCATTCTTGGTGAGGGCAGGATGCTGCTCAGGGTCAGGGTCATACCAGCCTGGGCTACATAATCAGAGAGCTCCTCTGTCTCTTTTCATGTAGTCCAAGGAGGTACATCTCAGGTCATTCACGCCGGCATGGACAATGATGACTCATATTTGTACGTGCTTTTGAGTGACCTGAGTGCGTGTGTTTATATGGCGGATCCTAGCCCCCGATAGGCAGCTTACCATTACCCTCTCCTTGCTCAGCCTGGTAAGTGGGACATCAGTGTGTCTGACTATAGAGTCACCTATCACTAGTGTATCAGGCATAGTGTTTGGCCTTAAGGGCTGTGATTTATTAACACACTGATTTATTATATGTGTTGCATGTGTTATGTTTTGAGGTGGTGGATTTTTGGGTGTCTGCTTTGGGAGCCTCTGTTGTTTTGGTAAGTTTTTTAATAGAGCCTCCGAGTATGTTTTTGTGTTATTATGTGCGTGATTTGCAGTTCGGGTAGGTCTATGTGTGACTGGGTTTGTTGTGTGTGTGGTTTCCTTCTCCTCCTGTCTGGTCTTGCCAGTCCTGAGGTGAGAGAGTTCAGCCTCCAGTTTGGCTATATAGTTGCATCTCTCACATGTATTTGTGTTTGTTGGGAGGAGGAGAGGGTTGTCTGTGTACATGAGACAATTATAGCATTGTCTCAAGATTCCCAGATTAACCAGCTGAACAGGAGAAGATGCTAGCAATCTACCACTCGACATGCTAGAATATTATAAGAGAGTGCTGTGCCTTTAAGGGAAGTGGTTGGGGTGGTAGGTGGAATTAGTGCTACTTGAGTTTGAGAGTGCTTGCTTAGAAGAGAAGCTTTGAGAACAAGTGCTATGCTTATAATATAACGTGTAGACTGGTTATTCTAAGAGTAGAGCTTTCTAAGGGAAAATTTGAAGAGCAGACTTGGCGGAGCCAGAAAAAGT
The DNA here is from genome assembly GCF_019279795.1 of Protopterus annectens. Lineage (NCBI taxonomy): Eukaryota > Metazoa > Chordata > Ceratodontiformes > Protopteridae > Protopterus > Protopterus annectens. The sequence continues at coordinate 729,538,404 of NC_056744.1, forward strand.
TTAACGACTATCAGCATAAAGCCGTGCAAATGTGGATTTTAAACAGGGAACTTCAAAAGAGCTAGAAATGGTCCAAGACAACCAATTACTACAGCTCTTGTGCTGAGGTCACTCCTTCAGGGACAGATAGGCTGCTCAAGGCTCCCCACTCCCACTGGTGAGCAAAGAAACTTCCTTCTCATCCAAGTAAGGTAATGGACAACACAGGAACTACACCACAGCCCAGAATACAGCAAAGCCTGTAAACTGGTCTAAACTAGTCAAGGAGAGGCGGGAAAACGAGGATTATTTATTTTTTTGTTTTGTTTTTAGATAGAAAACACCCAGAAATACAGAAGGCAGCAATAAATCAGTTACACAGGCCAGCACACTTTTAGTGGGCAGCCTCAATAGTTAAATTAAACAAACAAACAACAGATTTTCGATTAATTTTCGACCAGGTAAAATTTTAAGTGCAGATACTATATAATGCAGCAAACAGTTAAACAGTATAAGCTTGTTTAAAAATAAGCAAGAGAAGGTATTCCAAGTAAAAAAACAGAAAAAAATACTTAAATCTGGAAAGTAGTCGCTTTTCTCAGTTCTCTGTAGCTAGGAGCACTCTGCAGGACCACGTGGAGCTGTCTGAGTAGTATAGCCAGAAAAAAATGCTCTGAGGCGGAATTTAAACAGGGAACTTCAAAAGAGCTAGAAATGGTCCAAAACAACCAATTACTACAGCTCTTGTGCTGAGGTCACTCCTTCAGGGACAGATAGGCTGCTCAAGGCTCCCCACTCCCACTGGTGAGCAAAGAAACTTACTTCTTATCCAATTAAGGTAATGGACAACACAGGAACTACACCACAGCCCAGAATACAGCAAAGCCTGTAAACTGGTCTAAATGAGTCGAGGAGAGGCGGGAAAACAAGGATTATTTTTTTGTTTTTAGATAGAAAACACCCAGAAATACAGAAAGCAGCATTAATCTTCCTGGTAATCCCAAAATTCAAAATGCTTACCTTACAACAGCTTCTACCAATGCTGCCAAGCAAAGCCTGGATGGTAACGGTAGACCTAAAGGATGCTTAACTGCACATCCCAATAAAGGAATCCTGCAGAAAATTCCTAAGCTGCAGAGCAGGATCACTACACTTTCAATTCTCTGCTTTGCCCTTTGGCTTATCTACTGCTCCCAGGGTATTCACCAAATGTCAAGCTCCTGCCATTGCCTTTTGCAGGCAAAACAATGTACAGATTTACCCTTACCTGGGTGACTGTCTCATCCAGGCAGACTGTAAAAAACTGCTCCTGCAGCACCTCTCATTTGTAAAAATCCTACCCACCTCACTGGGGTTCACTATCAATGAAAGGAAATCAAAACAGACACCTACCAGGAAAATCTTATTTCTGGGAGCCTTACTGGACCAAAATACTTCACTACTCTGGCCTACCAAACCCAGCTTTCTGCCAGGAAGTTCCTACAAGCTCTAGGGTACATGGCCTCATGCATCCTCCTGGTACCTCTGGCCAGACTACACATGAGGAAAATTCAGTGGTACCTAAAGAACCTATGGTGTCAATACTCACAACCTCTGGACACCTCCCTGCCTGTGATCTCTTGCATAAGATCAGAGTTCCTCTGGTGGGCCCAGGCCTGTGCTCTGAACAAGGGACTTCAATTCGTCCTCCGTCCATCAGACCAGACCATAACTACAGATGCTTCGGATATAGCCTGGAAGGCAGATGTGCCCAAGGTCTCTGGGTTGCACAAATACTACCCTTTCACATCACCCAAAAGGAAATGATAGCAGTACAAAATCATCTGGCATCCTTCAAACCCTACCGCAAACCAGGGGTTCTTGTCATAAAAACATACAACACCACAGTCGCATGGTACATGAACAGGGAGGGACTCTATCTTTCCCCCTGTGCAGACTAACCATGAACCGGTGACTAGCTGCCTCATCCATGGGAGTACATCTTGTAGCCCAATACCTACCGGGCATCAGCAACACCCTGGCAGATCACCTAAGCAAAAACCTGTTGGACCCACACGAATGGCAAATCCACAGCGACATTTTTCTGCAAATTACCCACACATGGGGGACCACCCAAGTGGACCTCTTTGCCTCTCATTTAAATCACCAAGTACAGAAATTCTGCACCAGGGAGTACCATCACCTGGCCTGGAAGGTCGATGCCCTGACCTTCCCTTGGAATACCCTCTTTGTGTATACATTCCTACCTTTACCTCTCATTCCAAAAGTACTAATCAACATAAGGGAGGAAAAACCCAGAGCAATACTCCTTGCCCAGATAAGCTGCGCAGCAGTGGGTACCAGTGCTGTCTGGGCCAATCTCACCAGCCCCCCTGGCAGCTACCTCTGATGCCTTACCTGCTATCCTGGGGAGGGGGGGCAATGCTGCACCCAGACCTTCAGACACTCAAGCTCTCAGCATGGCTTATTCTACCAAAACCAACAAGGAATCTATGCTAAGCAAGCAAGTCCTTGACATCATCAGAGAAGCCAGAAGCCCCAGCACCTGAAAATCTTACGCTGGAAAATGGAAAAGATTCTGCTCCTGGAGCCAGTCCAAGGGGCAGACATACATCTGGCCTCCATTCCTCTCATTCTAAATTATCTTGCTGAGCTTCTTAATAAGGGTCTCTCCTCCTCCTCCATAAAGATCCATGCTTCTGCCATCTCGGCACACTTTTGATACAGAACAGCCATTGTTTTCCCACCCTCTTATCAAACAATTCCTTAGAGGAGCCTCTAATATCAGGCCTCGCAGAAGACCGCACACCCCAGCCTGGGACCTGAACTGTGTTTTAGAAAAGCTTACTCTGCTTCCCTTCCAGCCTGCGGCATCCTCGGAACTGAAGTACCTCTCTTGGAAGACTGCCTTTCTGCTGGCTATTACTTCAGCCAGGAGAGTGTTTAGAGCTTCAAGCCTTAATGGCCATTGCGCCATTTATCATCTTCCATGTAGACAGGGTCTCCCTGAGCACCAGTCCCTCCTTCATGCCAAAGGTGGTTTCGGATGTTACCATCAACCAGGCCATCCACCTGCCCACCTTCTTCCCTAACCCTCAGAACAAGGGGGAAAGGATACTGCATCCTTTGCATGTGCACAGGCAAATCAGATTTCATCTGGATCATACAAAGGCATTCAGGAAAACTGACCAGCTCTTGTTCAACTTTAAAACAGGGGCACAGGGAAACCAATATCCAAACAATCCATTTCCAAATGGATAGCACACCGCTTCCAATTTTGCTACTCCTTGCATGGAAAACCACTTCCTAGGACCATCAGAACCCATTCCACCAGGGTAACCTCTACTTCCACAGCATTCCTTAGAGGGGTACCCACCTAGGACATCCTGGAAGCTGCCATGTGGACTTCAGTTCACACCTTCACCAAACATTACCATCTGAACCTATTCTCAAAAGCTAGGGCTGGATTTGCCTCTGCAGTTCTGCAGGGCATGCTCACCCAATATTAAGTTTCTGTTAACCTTCCACCCTTCTCCTCAGCTTTGGGAATCTTCCCAATGGTTAGGACTGCGGCAGTGAAATACATAGAACATAGTACAGTTGTGTACACTCACCATTAATGTAGATGTCCGAGTGTGTTCACTGCTGCAGTCATGCTTTCCCTCCCTCCTTCCCCCCCTGATATCTGCTTTCCTTAGAGAGACCTATATTTCAGTGGGGGTCTCTGACCCCAGGACTACTAGAAATTATTAAAATTGGACTTCTTTGGTTGGTTAAGGCAATAAAAACTGAGGTAATGACGTCACCTGCTCTCCTTTTATAGCTCGGACGTCCTGACGTCATCCAGCAAGCGACAGCAACTGACACACAAAACCTTGAGACTGGTATTTGGACTGACTGAGGGCTCCCACAGCATGGATAACCCAGTGGTTAGGACTGCAGCAGTGAACACACTCGAACATCTGCATTTATGGGGAGTGTACACAACTGTACTTTCTTAACATGGAAGACTGTTTAACTCATTGCTCTGACTTCTGCTAAAAGAATCTTGAGTTACAAGCTCTTATGACAAATCAGCCCTACCTCATGTTCTACAAAAAGGTAAGGTTTGTTTAACAACAAGTCCTTTTTTATGCCTAAACTGTTGTCATGGTTTACCTTGAGCTAGTATGTTAATCTCCCCACCTTTTTTTCTGATCCAGAATGTAAGGGAGAACAAATTCTTCATAATCTGGATATCCACAGGCAGCTCAGGCAAAACTTATTCCTCTAGGAAATCTGGTCATCTGTGATTCTTGTAGAGATAAGAGGAAATAACACCCTGTGTCAAAGCAGACAGTTTCTAGATGTCTGTCTCCTACTGTTTCTTGCTATTCCCACCATAATAAACCACCTTCAGGTAGGGTTAGGTCCCATTCTACCAGGGCTGTGGCTTCTTCTATGTCTTTCTAGAAAGGGGTGGCCTATAGATGTATTCTAGAGGCAGCAACTTGGTCCTTTGTGAATACTTTTTCAAAGCACTTCAAACTGGATCCCTTTGCTAGCTTCAGAACAGGCTTTGCTTCAGCCATTCTCCAGGGCATGCTGAATTCTTTTAACATTTTCCTCCTCCCTTCTTTGTTTGTAGTCTGTGGTAATCTACCCAAGTAGTTTAGGCTACTGCAGCAGTAGTCTAATGTTGAACATAGTTTGTAATCTACCCAAGTAGTTTAGGCTACTGCAACAGTAGTCTAATGCTGAACATAGTACAGTTGTGTAAGTTAATTTACCATAACAGTAGAAGTTGTAATATATCACTGTTGCTGTAGCTAACCCATCCCTGCAGCCTCTTTTTTTTTTTTTTTTTTTTTTTTTTGATTATTTATTAAATTTTTTTGTATTGCCATTATGTGAGGATATATACATTTATGTATATAGTCATCCTTGTGCTACATTTCCTAGCAGTTTTTACTTTGGGGCTATTGCCTCCCTTTTGGGGGCAAGAAAGGTCTGAGGTATTTGCATTCTAATGGTCTTTTTATGGGGAGCTTCTCTCAAGCTCCATGCAGTTAGGAATGGGTGATTGGCACCCTAAAGCTTTGAAAAAGTTGGCTGGTGGCAGTGGATAGGACCTGAATAGCTTAGGTTACTGCAACAGTGTCTATTTTTTAGTGGCACAACTCTGGGCACATTGGTGCAGCCTTGACCTAAAGGTCTCTTCTGTGCCTTTTCCATATTTCCTTGGTAAAAAATATTAAAGAAAGACCAGCACTGAATGTCCTGGCTTAGCTTGGACTCTGTGAGCTATGAAAACCACTTTAAGCTTAATAACTATAGGGATTATCCAAAATTCAGGCAACGCACCCATATAATCCAGATAATAGCTTTTTAAAATCAAAAAAGGTACTTCGAAGTTTGATAAGTGGTATAAACTTTATTAGGCAGATGAGCGCTCTTAAATAACGAGACTAAAAAGTATCTGTCAGTATTTATATTTCCCGGTACAGAAGTCTAGGTATTCTTTACAGCCAGTGAAGAGAAAGCTCATTGGCTAAAACTATAGAGTAGAATGGTGCCATTGGAGAATCGCTGGCCTGGCTTTCGATATTGAATATTATTCATGAGGAAAGAACTGAATGTACCTTATTGGGAGTGAAATCTTCTTAATTTGTAGTGACTGAGATCTGGGGGCAGCTGTTGCCAGAATAAAGGGAAGGAAAATAAATAAATGTCAGTATTGTATTTAAATAATAAAATAAAACTCTGGGGCTTTCGCTATCGCTTCATCAGATCTGCCTAAAAAAAAAACATAAAGATCACCCATGAAATTATAGCAAATATTTTATTTTGTTATATTTGATCAGTCTGGGGAATCGGCCAGAATGGGGAACCATGTTTGTAGTGGGAAAATCACTTGGTGTAGAATAGAGTGTGGGGTATAATTAAATTTTTAAATTTTATTTTAAAAATGTTATTACTAAAAAAAAAAAAATTGGGTTAGTACTAAGCCATACAATGACCCATATACCACTTGTATGTGAAAGAAGGGATGGCTATTGGTGAAAAAAGGCCAATAGGAGAGCAGGTGTGTCTGCCCAACTATGAGCAGTCCCAAAGGTGGACAGCTGACCGAAGGGCCAATAAGAATGGTTGAAAAAACAGCCAATTGGGCCAAGCCACGTTGTCTAGTGTAGAATAGGTGTAGTTTGGTGACGTGTAGGGAGAGGATTAGTGCAAAAAGTCTGCCAAAGTTAGGGGCCAATAGGGACAAGGGGTGTGTGGGTAGGCAGAAAAGACTGGTGATGTAGTTACCAGTAAGAGTATGCCAGGGGTGAGATCGGAGGGTCAAGAACTTGGAAGCAATTTGATGAGGGCCAAGCTCGCACTATTGAAATAGCCAATGGGGGAAGAAGTAGTCATTTGTCTAATCAATATTGTCCAGAGGAGATGGATATGCTACGCACCAGAGGAACAGCCAATGAGGGCATGAATCCTATTAGAAGGGGAGAACGAATGAAGAACAAAAATGTGTAGGGAGGCTAATGTCCGAAAAAAGCCCACCGGAAAATGATAGTGGCCAATGGGGGAGGTGGGAGAAGAACAGATGATAGGCCCAAAATGAGTATAAGCCTGTGTCAGATTGGCAGGGCCATAAATGGAGCTTAGTGGTGGACGTAGAAGTCCACATGAAGAAATGTACTAGATGGGAAGAATAAGAAGGCCCGAATTACGGGTTGTCTAAAGGCAGAAAAGGAAAATCTACGAATAATGGGAATCCCAAATTAATGAATAGTCATGCAAAAAAAAATAAAGAATTTATTGTCCTTACTTTTAGCATGGGATAAAGACAAAGCAGTAAAAAAACAAATAAAAAGAAATCCCTACAATCCATATTGACTGCTTGTTTTGAACTTTTATAAGCTACTGTATTAGAGATCTAATAAATGACCAAAATGTGATTTAGTACCATGTATCAAGAACAGAACAGTCGGAATATTAGAGTGCATTAGAAACGCGCAACCATGCGGTGGTGGTGCTGCGGTAGCGTTGTTGCCTCACAGTAAGACGTTGTCCTGTTAGATTCTCAGCTAAAGCGTCTTCTGTGTGGAGACATGCGTGAATGGGCGTACCTTCGTTGAAGGTTGTGCGTCAGGGCTGGCAACTTGGCACGTAAAAAGTCTACTGCCAATCATTAGCAGACCGGAGTTCCGCTGTGGCGACCCCTAACCGGGAAAAGCCGAAAGATACAAGACGAGAAACACACAACCATAATCACGCAAGCTAATTAACGATCAGACTGTGTTTTAGTGTAATATGTGTTTAGAAAAGATGCACCAGAATATTGTGTATAGTAGCACAAATGCCATAACCCAGAAGAAGCACTTGGTATGTTCCATGGAAGTCTCCATGAGTAGTAAGTTCAATTTAGGAGATGTTCATCGTGCATACAGCTGCAGTAATCACAGATGGGTTTTCAGCCTCGATTCCAAAGTCTTGGTCGGCGTCGGTTGTCGCCGCTCGCCACTCTTCTGGCGTCAGGAAGGCCAGAGTATATAAGACACAGCCGACGCCATGTTCTTCAGTCTTTTTGCGCGGTGCCCGGCAGAAGCAGTTGCCAGCTCCTGAATTACGAAAATATTTGGAACCGAAGTCTTCATTAAAGCTAAGTACCCGTTGAAACTTTTCTTGCCTCTGACCGATGTCAGAAAAAGTTAATAATTGTATTGCTTGTGGGAAGCAAATAGCATAAGGATTTCCATTCCCTTTGCATTCCTTGTGTGGGCCCAGACCACGGCGTCTTGGGCTGGCTACCTTTAATAAACGCACTATCAGGAGTTCGCCCAACATTATTTTGGAAAAGCGTTTGACTATAAAATGTCGTCGGACACTCCGACTACCGCTTTACCCAAAAAACGCAAGGAAAAGGACCGACACGCCTGCGGTCTCCGCTGACACCACACCGAAACAGGCTCCACGTGGTCCGGTTCTCAGCGTTTGCAGTCCCTGACTACCGACGACACGACTTTGGCGGTGTCTTCTGTACCTGAGACCGCTGGGCCTTCGGTCCTTTCCCAGACTACTACCGAAGCCCCGGCTTATGTCGAACCTACTAATGTGGACAGGTCCACCTCCACCCATGGTGTATTTAGGCCTTCATCTACTTTTTCTATTAAGGCTTTTACTAAAGCCAAAGCAGTCAGACATCACTCTAGGCCTGTTGCACAAGGCCCATCTACTGGACCCATGCCTAAGAAACAGATGCTTAAGATGGCTGAGGACCTTATAACTCTTATCAGAGGTTCCCAGCCCCCTCCTGATAAGAGACCCAGAGTGGAGGAAGATTCCCCCTCCTCTGACCAGGGATCCATTTTATCAGAACACTCTGATGCAGAGGAACATGCTTACTCCCCTTTTGAGGATTCGGATGCAGAACAGTCCATTCCTTCTGTATCCCCCGCTGAGGATTTTTCCTTTGGGGAAACCTTGCACACTTTGAGGGAACACTTCCATTGGGAAGGCCAAGACTTTTCAGACTCCAAGAAAAGACTTAGGGAATTTCTTTGGTTACCTCAGCACAGACCTCTGGCTATACCCCCTGTTTTGGAGGTACTGGATGATGTCTATTCGGAGGCTTGTCTTAACCCTGATTCTGTGCCTCCAGCACCAGTAAAGCCTGATGGATATTACAGAGTACCCAGTTCTCACCAATTTCTCTACAAGGGCCATAATGCTGACCCTGAAACCATTTCACAAGGTCCTAAAGGACTAAAGGCCTCCACTGCCAAGAATCCACTTCCTGCAGAAAGGGAATCTAGATCTCTAGAAAGGTGGGGTAAGAAGGTATATACCTCGGCCACCCTAGCCATGAGGGCCTTAAACTGCCAGTTTCATATGATAAAATATCAACAGTTCCTACTATCACAATTAAAAAACAAAATGTCTCAACCTGAACAACCAGATTTAAAAGAGTTACAGGATATGATGCATAGAAGTGGGTAAACACATCTTACAATGTGGTTATGATGCCCTAGAGGCCTCCAGTAGAGTGGCGGCTACGGGATCAGTCATTCGCAGACATGCCTGGCTTAGGGAACAAAATTTGCCTAATCATGTGAAAGCTAAACTTCTGGACGCTCCTTTACAAAAGGACGGTTCTAATGCTGAGGATATACTGCGAAAAATGGAAGAAAAAGCCAAATCTATGCAAAATGTCAAAGCTCTTTTACAGGTCCAGCCACCACGTTTTAGCAGGAATTGGCCTTCAAAAAACTGGTCCTTTCCAGCCACTGACAAGCCCCAAAGAACTAGATACAGGGCAGAGGGCAATCACAAGGATCATATAGAGGCAGACAATGGCAATCTCCAGCACCAAGAGGTAGTGAAGACAGTGCACAACAATACAGGAAGCAAACCCAATGACTCCCTCATTTCCATGCCAAGCAAGTTTCAGCTGGCAGCACCTTTGGGAGGGAAACTAGCATTATTTGCAAACAATTGGCATATTGTCACAACAGACAAATGGATACTGGACATTATAAACAGAGGCTACAAATTTCAATTTCACACTCTTCCAAAATGAGAGGCATGCCAAACCTGCCACAAAATCAAAGGGCAGAGGCACAACTGCAAATTTCAAAGCTCCTAAACATGAGAGCTATACAAAAGGTACCTACTCACCAACAAGGTCAAGGTTTTTATTCAAGACTCTTTCTGGTGCCAAGAAAAGGAACCGACTGGAGACCCATTCTGGACTTAACCATCCTAAACACATTTCTACTAAATTCAAGATGCTCACACTACAACAACTTCTTCCCATGCTGGGCAAGGAGTTCTGGCTGGTAACATTGGACCTCAAGGAGGCATACCTGCATGTCCCAATCAGACAAAGCTGCAGAAGATGCCTCAGATTTCTTGCAGGTTCAATCCACTATCAATTCTCTGCATTGCCCTTTGGCTTATCTACTGCGCCCAGAGTATTCACAAAGTGCCTGGCATCAGTGATTGCCTATTGCAGACTTCAAGGGATACAAATTTACCCTTATCTGGACGACTGCCTGATCCAAGCGGACAGCAAATGCATACTACTGGAACATCTGGCATATGTGACACGGCTACTGCTTTCTGTGGGATACACCATCAACAAGGAGAAATCAAAGCTAACACCATCTCAGAAACTAACCTTCCTGGGTGCCAGCTTGGACACAAACACCCAGATGGCATATCTTACGCCAGAAAAACAAGGGCAATTATCTCTGTACTTCAAAACTCTAGCAAAAAGTACCAGGCTTACTGCAAGGAAAATCCTGCAGGCTCTGGGATTCATGGCATCTTGCATCCTTTTAATCCCATGTGCAAAGCTGCATATGAGAACTTCAATGGTACCTAAAAAATCTATGGTCTCAACACAGTCACAGTTTGGAAGCAATTATACCAATAATTCCATGCTTGCAAAAGGAATTTCTATGGTGGGCCCAAGCATGTCAACTCAACACAGGTCTTCCATTCTGCAAGCCTCAAGCAAAGCAAGTCATAACCACAGACGCCTCAGATTACGCCTGGGGGGCGCACATACAGGACAGGTGCATTCAGGGCAGATGGTCCCAAAAGGAAAAGCACCTTCACATCAATCAAAAAGAAATGCTAGCAGTAATAAATGCAATTACAGCTTTCCAGGACTTCCTGCATCCAGGACAATTGCTAACAAGAACAGACAACACCACAGTAATGTGGTACATAAACAAACAAGGAGGAACACATTCATACCCCTTGTGCAGACTAGCCATGACTCTTTGGAACTTGGCTCTGGAAAGACAAATCGAACTTCAAGCACAGTACTTGCCAGGACTGGAAAACACACTGGCAGACACCCTGAGCAGGACTATGACAGATCCACACGAATGGAAGTTGCATCCTCAGGTGTTTACGGAGATAATCCAAGCGTGGGGGAGGCCAGACATAGATCTTTTTGCCTCACACAGGAACCATCAATTGAAAAAGTTCTGTTCAAGGACCTTCCATCCAAAGGCCTGGAAAGTGGACGCACTTTCATTCAGTTGGACAACCTGGACAGTTTATGCATTTCCACCTCTACCTCTTCTGCCCAAGGTGCTTTTGAAAGTAAGAACAGAGAAACCGAAGATGATATTGATTGCTCCAGATTGGCCAAGGCAACACTGGTATCCACTCCTGAGGAGCCTAACACAAACTCCTCCCTGGTCCCTGCCTCTAATGCCTCTTCTGTTGACTCAGAACAGCTACAAAACCCTTCACAGTCAGCTGAAAACACTCAACCGCGCTGCATGGAAAATTCCTTAACACCACAACAGACCCTACTCTCCAAGGAGGTGCAGAATGTCATTTTGGAGGCCAGAAGACCATCTACTAGAAAAGCCTACTCCGCTAAATGGAAGCGGTTTTGCTGTTGGAATGAGAAAGAGGCCAGGACCCTAGAAAATTGAACTTGCCTCAAGTTTTACAGTACCTAGCTGAACTGCTGAACAGTGGACTTTCATTTTCTTCCATAAAAATACATGCCTCAGCCATTTCTGCAGAATTCGACATGGATCCTCCTTTATTCTCTCATCCACTCTTACGGCAGTTCCTCAGAGGGGCTAAGAATATAAGACCTCCAAGGAAGCAACCAATACCAGCCTGGGACCTTAATTACATACTAGAAAAATTAACATTGCCTCCATTTGAACCTGCTGCCTCAACAGATCTACAATATTTGTCCTGGAAAACCGCCTTCCTTCTGGCCATCACTTCAGCTCGTAGGGTTTCTGAATTACAGGCCCTCATGGCGGTGCAGCCCTTCCTCATCTTCCATCAGGATAGGGTTTCCCTTCATACTAATCCTTCTTTTATGCCAAAAGTGGTATCCAGGGTAGCCCTAAACCAAGCCATACACCTACCCACCTCTTATCCTAACCCTCAAAACCAAGGGGAAAGGCTGCTTCACTCTTTAGACATTCATAGGCAGCTTCGCTACTATTTGGACAGAACAAAGCCCTTCAGGAAATCAGAACAACTTTTTGTGTCCTATGGGGCTCAAGGGAAACCAGTTACCAAACAGACCATTTCCAAATGGATTGGCCACTGCATACGTTTTTGTTACTCCTATCATGGGAAACCTGTCCCTACTGGTATCAGATCTCACTCCACTAGGGCCACAGCCACCTCTACAGCCTTCCTCAGAGGTGTGCCTACTAAGGATATTTTGGAGGCAGCCACTTGGAGTTCTGTACATACCTTCACTAAACACTACCACCTGCCCTTATATTCCAGAACAAGAGCAGGCTTTGCCACTGCTGTTTTGCAGGGCATTCTGGCTCAACCCAGTTCCTCATAGTACCTACCACCCTATGCATAGCTTTGGGACTCTACCCATCTGTGATTACTGCAGCTGTATGCACGATGAACATAGTACAGTTTTGTACCTACCATAAATGTAGATGTTCGAGTGCTAATACAGCTGCAGTACAGGTTTCCCTCCCTCCTTCCCCACTTGGTAAGGGCATGGGGTCTAACAACCTTTTCATACCTCCTGACTGGGTTATCCTGCTATGTTTTATTTGCTTGCTTACACTGATTTTGCATTTCATTGCATTTCTTAGACCTGTACAAAAGCTTTATTTATGTATTGCCTTCCTTTTGGGGGCACCTGACATCTGGGGCAAGAAAGACTGAAGAACATGGCGTCGGCTGTGTCTTATATACTCTGGCCTTCCTGATGTCAGAAGAGGACCAAGACTTTGGAATTGGCCGACGAGGGACCGCTGAAAACCCATCTGTGATTACTGCAGCTGTATTAGCACTCGAACATCTACATTTATGGTAGGTACAAAACTGTACTTTCCTTAAACCTGTCTGTATAAGTACATCCAAAAATAGAGAACAACGTAGGAAGCTGAATGCTGAAATAACCTTGGAAGAAGAGCAAAAATATCAAACATAAATGTAAACAAAATAAAAAAAAATCCAACCACAGTATTTTTGGGGTAAAGTAAAAGTTGCAAAGATTTAGCATAGGATGCCAGTTCAGAAAAACAGTTTGCGTTAAGTTTTCTCAGTCTCAAAACACTGATCAATGTGGAATGGTTCAGACATAGGGGGGTCGGTAGCTAGTTGGAGTTGCCATTCTAGCTCTCTTTTTTTTTTTTTCCCGATTTGTCATTAGTTGGTCCCTGTAGTTCGTTCATGTTTTTCTGTTCACATTGTGGAATCGGAATTCGTTATGTCCTGGTTTTCTTTGCTGTGCTTGACCAAAGCATTGTTGCTATTGCCTTGTCTTGGGTCAGTGAAATGCCTGACTATTCACATTTTCAGTTTGTTGACTGTCTTTGTGATGAAGGATTTACATTTCATGCATTCAGTCTTGTATGTCACTTTATCTGTGTTGCAGTTGCCATACAGTTTACTGGGGAAATACTTCCTTGTGATAGGGCATTTACATCCTTTTTTGTTAGACATGTATTGGCAATAGCTGCAGTTTGCGGGACCACATGGAAAAGTGCCTTTTGTTATGTTGCTGTCTGATACAGTGGGATTGGATTCAACCATATCACGAATGTTGGTGGTGCTTTTTATGGTGAATTTGGGCTTGGGTGGAAGTATTTTGTTGATTGCTTCATTATCTTGAATGACGGACCAGTTGTTCTTCGTGTTTCACTGTTGCAGTCGTCACATTTGGGTTATCCCTGCCAGGGTAGCCCTCGGCCGGCCCACATACCAGAGTCTTAGTATTTCTGTGTCTGTTGCTGTCTCTTCAGGATTGACATCAGGTTGTCAGTAGTATAGAGTAAGGCAGCCGACGCCATTACATCAGTCTTTCTTGCCATGGAACCCGAAGTAGAAGCAGTTCGCAAGAGTGCCGGTCGGCCGCTACCCGAGTTTCGTCTTCCAAGCTGAAGCTGAAGTCTTCTAAAGCTAAGTACCCCATTGGGGATCCTTTTTTCTTGCACTAACGGATGTCAGAATAAGTTAACAATTGTCTCGCCTTGGAAAGCAAATACCACACCGAGACTTTCATTCTTACTGCGTCACTTGTTTAGGCCCAGACCATGACGTCCCCTGCTGCCGGTTCTGTGCTTTGTTCAACACCGGAACTATACGTCGTCGGGCCCTTATTGTAGCCAGATATTTTCACTTACAGTCCTCTAATTCCAATATGGCTTCGGTAAGCCATCCGACAGCAGATCTTCCAAAAAAACGTAAAGATAAAGACAGAGACAGACCACACGGGTTCAAACCTACCGACGACAGTCCCGTTAAGCTAGTAGTCAGTTCTCCTGACCTCAGTGAGGCACTTTTTCAGCCCCTGATGCCTGCTTCTATGGATTCACAGGCCGCTACAGAGACCCTTTCAAAGTATGCCGCAAAACTCCTCTTCGACTAAGGGTCCTACGGTCGTCTCTACCTTGGATGGGTCTGGAGCCGCTTAGCAGGCACTGGCTTCCGAGGAAGTCCTTCGCACTACTGATTCTTTACACAAACCTACGCCTTCTTTCGCACCTACCGTATTTTCGAAAACTACCGAGTTTCTTAGGCCCAGGTTATGAACCGCACCCAAGAAACCAACGACCCAATCTCAGGCATCTACTTCCTTGCCTCGGTCTCAAATGATTAAAATGGCGGAAGACCTTATCATGCTGATCAGGGGAAGCCAAGCTACCCCTTCCAAAAGAAAGAGATCTGTCCCCTGTAGTTTTGTCTGAACAGGAGTCCGATGAATCTGATACATCTGAGTATGAAGACATGCAACCCCTCTCTGCTTATGAGGATTCTGATGCAGAGGATTCCATTCTTTCAACCTCTCCTCCAGAGGATTTTTCCTTTGGGGAAACACTTCACACCTTAAGGGAGCATTTTCAGTGGGAAAGTCAGGACTACCCTCAGTTTAAAAAGAGACTCAGGGAATTCTTAGATCTTCCACAGCATAGACCCCTGGCCATCCCCCCAGTCCTGGATGTTGTGGAGGATGTTTTCCTGGAATCCAGCTTGACTCCTGACACCCTCCCTCCTGCACCCAGAAAACCAGACTGGTATTAGAGTCCCTGACTCACAAATTTCTTTTTAGAAATCCGACTGCTGACCCTGTGGTAATTTCTCAAGGGCCTAAAGGAATTAAAGCAACCTCTGCTAAGAATCTCACCCCCTCAGATAGGGATTCCCGAGCACTAGACAGATGGGGTAAAAAAGTATACACCTCCGCTACTCTTGCTATCAGAGCACTAAATTGTCAGTTCCATATGCTAAACTTTCAGCAACATACCCTGGAACTCCTCAAACAAAGAATGTCTTCCTTTCCTGCTTGTGCAGAATCTAAGGAGTTACAAGCGTTAATGCATTCTGCAAGTCAGGTAACTAAACACACCTTGCACTGTGGTTTTGACGCCCTAGAAGCTTCTTGCAGGGCAGCAGTCACCGGTCGATTCAGCATGTATGGCTTAAGGAACAGCCC
Organism: Protopterus annectens; assembly: GCF_019279795.1. Classification (NCBI taxonomy): domain Eukaryota; kingdom Metazoa; phylum Chordata; order Ceratodontiformes; family Protopteridae; genus Protopterus; species Protopterus annectens. Next base: position 729,553,822 of record NC_056744.1, read on the forward strand.
TTGCCAGACCATATAAAATCTAAATTGTTGGATGCCCCCTTGCACAAAGACACCTTATTTGGCACTAAGGCAGAAGAGGTCTTAAAAAAGATGGAAGAAAAAGCAAAATCTATGCAGACAGTTAAGGATTTCTTACAGGTCCAACCACCCAGGCTCAGCAGGCATTGTCCTTCCAAGCACTGGTCCTTTCCTGCTCCCACCAGGTCAGTTAGCTCAGACCCTGGAGAACCAGACCCCACAGACAGTAGCCACAGGGAATGCAGAGATCTAAGCAGTGGACTACTACCACTTCAAAACCAGGGAGTTCTAAGCCACCCCCCTTTTGGTAAGAACTCTCATTGACTCTCCTCCCCCACCCCCTCCCTCTGCCCACCTCCACTTACCCCTAGGAGGAAAACTCTCCTTTCATGCAAACACCTGGGCCACCATTACCAACGACTGCTGGGTTCTCAACATAGTGTCCCAAGGATACACATTTTCTTTCCACACCCTTCCAACTCCAAAAGGGTTCCCAGATCTACCTCAAAACCAGTGGGTAGAGGCACAAAAGTAAGTCCTTACCCTGCTCTCCATGAGAGCAGTAGAGCAGGTTCCTGCAAAACAGAAAAGCCCAGGTTTCTACTCCCACACTTTTTCTGGTACCCAGGAAAGAGGGCACCTGGCGCCCCATTCTCGATCTATCCATTCTAAACACCTTCCTGGTGATCCCAAAATTCAAAATGCTCACCCTACAGCAGCTGCTACCCATGCTCTCCAAGATGCTTAGCTAGCCACCCTAGACCTAAAGGAGACCGATCTCCACATTCCTATCAGGGAGTCCGGCAGGAAATATCTCTGTTTCAGAGCAGGTTCTCATCACTTTCAGTTCTCTGCGCTTCCCTTTGGCTTATCTACTGCTGCCAGAGTTTTCACAAAATGTCTGGCTCTGGCCATTGCCTTTTACAGACAAAGGAATATCCAGATTTACCCATACTTGGACGACTGCTTAATTCAGGCAGACAGCCGGGAAAAGCTGCTCAAGCACCTGACCTTTGTAAAGTCCCTACTAAAATCCCTAGGGTATACAATCAACAAAAAGAACAGGTACCCACCCAAAGGATTACATTTCTGGGAGCAAGCCTGGACACAGCATCCCAGATGGCATTCCTTACACTGGAAAAGCAAACCTTTCTGACAGCCTACTTCTCTCAACTAGCCACCAGATCCCAGCTATCTGCAAGGAAAATCCTGCAAGCTCTGGGGTTTGTGGCATCTTGCATTCTACTCTTTCCATATGCTAGACTGCATATGAGGAAACTTCAGTGGTACATAAAAAGCTTTTGGTGTCAACACTCTCAAGACCTGGAGAGACTCTTATACCTATAATACCTTACCTCAGAAAAGATTTTCCTTGGTGGGCAACAGCATGCTCCCTCAACAAAGGACTACCTTTCTCACCACCCCACGCCACCCAGACCCTCATCACAGATGCATTAGATTATGCCTGGGGTGCACACCTAGGCGGCAGGTGCATACAGGGCCAATGGAGCCCACAGCAAATCCATCTGCACATCAACCAACCAAAAAGAGATGATAGCTGTCCAGCACGCCTTGATAGTTTTCAAGCCCCTGCTCTCCTCAGGGCTCTCCTGATCAAAACAGACAACACAACTGTGATGTGATATATCAACAAGCAGGGAGGGACTCAGTCCTACCCTGTATGCAGGCTGGCAATGACCCTTTGTCACACAGCCTCTGCCATGCAACTCCACCTGTTAGCACAATTCCTGCCGGGTTCTCTCAATTCTCTAGCGGACCACTTAAGCAGAAATCTTCTGGACCCACATGAGTGACAGCTTAACAGAAGAACCTTCACCCTAATAACTCAGAAATGGGGCACCTCAAAGGTCGACCTCTTTGCCTCCCACACCAGCCATTAGCTCAGTAAGTTTTACACCAGGGAGCACCACTGCAGGGCTTGGAAAGTGGATGCCCTGTCCTTCCCCTGGGTCAGTATATCAGTCTATGCCTTTCCCCCACTACCTCTCATCCCCAGGGTACTGCTCAAAATAAAATAAAGGAGAAAAAAATAATTATATCTCCAGACTAGCCTCGTCGGCACTGGTACCCCTTTGCTGTGCAGCCTGTCCCCTCTGCCACCTTGGCATCTCCCTCAGATTCCAAACCTCCTGACCCAGAGGGAAGGGGAATTCATGCATCTCCAATTGCAAATACTCAATTTGGCAGCTTGGCTTATTCCCTAACCCCCGATCAATCTACCAACCTCAGCAAACTGGTTGTAGATGTTATACGTGAGGCCGGATGCCCTAGCACTAGGAAGTCTTATACTGACAAATGGAAAAGGTTCTGCACCTGTATTCAGGCTAAGGGAGCCAATACGGCACAGCCCTCCCTCCCTCTCATCCTGGATTACTTAGCTGACCTGCTACACAGTGGACTCTCCTTTTCCTCTCTTAAAATTCATACCTCTGCTATCTCTGTTCATTTTCCCACTGAGCAGCCCCCTTTCTCATGCCCTGTGATCAGACAGTTCCTAAGAGGGGCTAGCAACTTGAGGCCACCCAGAAGAGCACCACCCCAGCTTGGGACTTTAACTTTGTGTTGGAAAAGCTCACCCTCCTCCCTTCAAACTGTCTCTTCAGCAGAGCTAAAATTTCTCTCCTGGAAGACAGCCTTCCTTCTGGCCATCACTTCAGCCAGAAGGGTCTCATAGCTGCAAGCACTCATGGCTGTGGAACCCTTCATCATCTTCCATGCTGACAGGGTATCCCTCAGGTCTAACCCATCCTTCATGCCCAAGGTGGTGTCCAGTGTGGCTGTCAACCAATCCATTCATTTGCCCACCTTTTCTTCCCTAACCCACAGAACAAGGGGGAAAGGGTCCTGCACTCTCTAGATGTGCACAGACAGCTCAGATTCTATCTGGATAGGACTAAATCCTTCAGAAAGTCTGATCAATTGCTAGTTAGCTTTGCTGCAGGCACAGGATCTCCAAATGAATAGCACACTGCATCCATTTCTGCTACAAACAACATGGAAAGCCTCCCCCCCAAGGGGGTCAGGACTCACTCCACCAGAGCAGCCTCCACCTCTGCAGCTTTCCTCAGAGGAGTCCCCACCAGGGACATCCTGGACATCTGTTCACACCTTCACAAAACATTACCACCTGCCTATCTTCTCCAAATCCAGGGCAGGGTTTGCCTCTGCAGTCTTGCAGGGCATCTTAGCCAGCCCGTAGTTTCCTTAACTGCCTCCACCCTTTTCCTCAGCTTTGGGAATCAACCCAAATGTGATGACTGCAACAGTGAAACACGAAGAACATAGTACAGTTGTGTACACTTACCATAAATGTAGATGTTTGAGTGTATTCACTGTTGCAGTCCTGGTTTCCCTCCCTCCATCCCCCTCTTCTTTCTTCCCTTTCCTTACAAGGGATATATTGGTATTTACTTTCTACTGGTGGGGTTCTTCTACCAGAACCTGGCTCCCACTTGGGGGCTCGTAACAGGTTAGGACAAGAAAAACTGATGTAATGGCGTCGTCTGCCTTACTTTATACTACGGATGACCTAATGTCAGTCCTGAAGCGACAGCAACTGACGCGAAAATACTAAGACACTGGTATTTGGGCCGGACGAGGGCTACCCTGGCAGGGATAACCCAAATGTGATGACTGCAACAGTGAATACACTCAGACATCTACAATTATGGTAAGGTGTACACAACTGTACTTTTTTTCAGATTGCCAGTGATATCTTTGTAGTCCGTGGAAGCCATGATGAAGCCATCATGTTGACAGTCTTGTTCACGGTTGTTGTATTTCTTAATCATCCTGTGTATTTCAAGGTCCCTGATTTGGTGGTCTTTTGGTCTAGAGAACTCTGGATCTGAGCTTTTATTTGTAATTATGGGAAGAAAAATGTCCTTGATGACTCTTTCACTATATCCTTTGCCCAAGAAATCTTTTTCACTTCTTTCAGATTATGCAGGAACGTTTCTATTTTTTAGACACCCTGACAATCCTTACACCTTGGGATTTAATGGCATTTTCTTGCATCTGAAAGGATGCATGGTGAAGTAGAAGTTTAACGCGGTAAGTAATTCGTGAGCTTATTGCCATTTTTGGTTTTACTGATGCAGAGGTCCAGAAAGTGACCTGTACTTTGGCTGTGTGAGCAATTAAACCATAGAAGGTTGGTGGATTGGTTGATGTGATTAAAAAATTCCAACAGGAATGAGCTACAAGGACCAATCAATGATAGATTGGAGAAAAGAGAGCTAGAATGGCAACTCCAACTAGCTTTATACTGCCCCTCAGGTCTGAACCATTCCACATCGATCAACAGTGTTTTGAGACTGAGAAAACGTAACCACAAATTGTTTTTCTAAACCGGCATCCTATGCTAAATCTTCGCAACTTTTGCTTTACCCCAAAAATACCGTGTTTGGATTTCTTATTTTGTTTACATTTGTGTTTGCTATTTTTGCTCTTATTCCCTGGTTATTTCAGCATTCAGCTTCCTAAGTTGTTCTCTATATTTGGAACCACTTGCACAGAGGGGTTTAAGGAAATCACAGATTGAATTAAGACGTCCATGGAACATATTAAGCACTTTTTCTGGGTTATGGCATTTGCTGCTATACTCTGTAATATTTTGGCATATCTTTTCTAAATACCTATTATTAAGCAACAGTTTGAATGTTAATTAGATCTGTAATAAAAAGCATGCTTGTTGTGTGTTTCTAATATACTCTTCAATATTCAGACTGTTCTGCTCTTGATATATGGTACTAAATCACATTTTGGTCTTTATTAGATCTCTAATACTATGCTTGTTTTGAACTTTTACTTTTATAAGCTAGTCAACTTGGATTGTAGGGATTTCTTTTTATTTGTTTTTTTTTTTAATTTTTTTATCTTTATGCCATGCTAAAAGTAAGGGGTGTAAATTCTTTATTTTTTTTTTGCATGACTATTCATTAATTTGGGATTCCCATTATTCAGAGATTTTCCTTTTCCGCCTTAATTCCCTTAGCCAACCCTTGGTTAAAGCTTTTTAGTTCTTCCCAATTGGTACATTTCCTTGTGTGGACTTCTACGTCCACCACTAAGCTCCATTTATGGCCCCGCCAATCCAACAAAGGCTTGTACTCATTTTGGGCCTATTGACTGCCTTCCTCAAGGTTGGCCACGGTCATTTTTCAGCTGGCTTTTTTCCATTAGCCTACCTGTACGTTTTTTTGTTCATTATTTCTCTGCTTCTAACAGGATTCATACCCTCACTGGTTGTTCCTCTGGTGCTTGGAATATTCATCCCCTCTGGACAATGTTGATTAGACAAATCACTACTTCTTCCCCATTAGCTATTTCAATAGTGAGAGCATGATCCTCATCTGATTATTTCCAAGTTCTTGACCCTTCAATCTCGTCCCTGTTGTACTCTTATTGGTAACTGTGTCACCAGTGTTTTCTGCCTATCCACACACCTCTTGTCCCCATTAGCCTCTCACTTTGGCTGGCTTTTTGCACTAATCACCCCTGCACATCATCAACCTACACCAACTGTACATTCAATGACATGTGTTGGCCTGATTGGGTGGTTTTTCAACCATTCTTATTGACCCTTCAGTCAGCTGCCTGCTCTTGGGTCTGCTTAAAGTTGGACAGAGACACCTGCTCTCATATTGGCTGTTTTTCATCTTTTATCACTAATAGCCGTCCCTTCTTTCACATCCTCATGGTATACGGGTCATTATATGGATTAGTACTAACCCAAATAGTTGGGTGTTTTTTACAATAACATTTTTGCAGTAAAGTTTTTAAAAATGTAATTACACCCCACACTCACATTAAGTGACTTTCCCACTACAAACATGGTTCCCCATTCTGGCCAATTCCCTGGACTGATCAAATGTAGCAACAAAATAAAATATATTTGCTATATTTTCATGGGTGATCTTGATTGATTTTTTTTTTTTTTTTTTTAGGCAGATCTGATGAAGCGATAGCAAAAGCGCCTCAGTTTTATTTCATTTATTTAATGTAATACTGACATTTATTTCTTTATTTTCATTCCCTTTGTTCTGGCAACAGCTGCTCCTGGAACTCCGTTAATACAAATCGAACGAGGTCACAGATTTCACTCCCAATAGGGTATGCTCATTTCCTTCCTCATGAATAATAATCAATAGCTAAAGCCAGGCCAGCGATTCTCCAATGGCACTGTTCTTCTCTGTAGTTTTAACCAATGAGCTTTCTCTTCACTGGCTGTAAACAATACCTAGAATTTTGTACTGAGAAATATAAATACTTATGGATACTTTTATCAGTCTTATTATTTAACATCGCTCATCTGCCTAATAAAGTTTATACCACTTATCAAGCTTTGAAATAGCTTTTTTTATTTTAAAAAGTTATCTGGATTACATTGGTGTGCTGTCTGAATTTTGGATAATCCCTTTTAGTTAAGTTTAAAGTGGTTTACAAAGGTCACAGAGTCGAAGCTTAGCTAGGACATTCCATGCTGGTTTTTCTTTAATATTAAATATTGTTAACTCATGTTCTTGACCTCCATGTTCCTACTTTGGAAAAGGCGGTTCCTTTAGCTTGTGGACTTTTACCATCCTGGGTCCCATCTGGTGTTTTTATAGTTTTCTGTGTATATTTCCTTGGTAACAGTGTTTCCCATCTGGTGTTTTTATAGTTTTCTTTGTACATTTCCTTGGTAACAATGTTTCTTCTCCAACTAAAAAATTTGATGGGAATGTGATTCCTCAGTGTGGTTTTGGTCTGGCACTCAAGTTGGAGAGAGGGGAAAAAAAAAACAAACGTCTCAAGATTACCCCGCACAGTGGAACTGTCATCCTAATGAAATGAGCAGTAATCAGATTTTAAAAGGCTTAAATGCTCAATTGTTGCACCACTAATGTACTCAAGGTCATAACTGAGAAGTGGCACTAGACAGGATCTCTTACCAGCTAACAAATATAAATAAAATTCTAGAGGGGCCTTACATGTCCCAGGTAGATGTAGTTTCCTGTGCTTTTACGGTTTCTCATGGCAACTCAGACTTGACTACCTCTTCACAACCAACGCCCAAAATTACCCTTCATCCAGAATCCATCTGAATCTCCATGCTGCTCTTCTTCCATTAAATGGCTGGTCTGGAGATGTTTTTGACAAAGTGATCTCCATTTTATCCTCTGCTTAGCATCTCTGTACACAAGAACATGATTGAGATAACTGAAAATGTTCTCTTTAAATTGCTGCTCTCAATGTACATTTTCCTTTCACCTGTAGTTACTGTTGTTCTGAACTGTCTTGTAGGGATACCGTTCTTTTTAGACCTCCTGGCCGGGGCCCAGTTCCACTTTGGGATATTTACATTGTATTGGTGAAGCTCCCTCATCCTTGGTTCAGACCAATAGCTTCAGTGGCATCAGTGTTTGACAAGGATAACTTTATTTTTGGTAACTATTTCATGTTCATCATATTGATTACTGCTGCATTAGCCTTGGCTGTGTGGATTATATTCTGCCAAGGATATAACAGCTGGCCTGCTTCCATAACTTCAAGGCACCTTTAATGCACCCAAACTGTCGAGCTGACTAAAAGAAAAATTTGGGTGCAAAGCCCTTCAGAGCTATACTGTTGATGAGGATGCTGCTCTGAGGCTTTTGATGGTTGACTTGTGCATGGGGTAAAAAAAACTTCCATTTTCTTAATTTAGTTGATGTTTTATTACTTTCTTCAGGAAATGTATTTTATTTTAAAGGTAGTAGTGTTGTGTTCTAATGGACTCTCTCGAGGCTTCATCATACTTTTGGAGCACATTTTTCTTCCTGAAAAGTGGTATAAAGTAATTGAAAACATTTGTTCTGTGTCGAAATTGTTTTTATTTTTCTCACCTTTAAGTGTTTTTTTTTCTGTCACAAAAGTAACTTTTGTGGACTTGTAGTGTTTACTGGAAATTGCTGCTAGTCTTCCCCAAGCAAAAGGCACCATTTTTGACTTGTCCATGGAACAGACTACCAGTCCCCACGGTCAGTCCTTTCAGCCAGAAAAAGAAAATATTAGCAAACGGCCTTTGCCACCATGGCAGGCTAACAATTTACTTCAGCCACAAGTGGATGACTCTGCCATGTGACCATTTGATGTATATCAGACCATTCATCCTTTTACTCTGGATTCCTCTAGTGTAGCATCTATAGCCACTATGAACTGGGTGTTAGTCACTTTATCTGCTGCTGTTGGGGTCCCCTCTTTGGGGCGACTGTTGTTGGCCCTGCGAGAGGGAACAAGGAAGGTTTCCCTTTTGTGTCAGAATGCTATACCGATCACTGTGGAAGCTGTTGCTGCCATTAGTAACACAGTTGGACCCATTTTTCGTGTCAAAGAGGAAATGAAAACCAAGCATCTAACTACTACTCCTCAACTTCCTTTGGACAGGAGTAGCTTACTCAGTTTGGCTCCGGGTTTAATTCAGACTGTTGATACTTCATGTAAAGTAGTTTCTGGCAAAAGGAAGAGGGATTCCTCTTTTCTTGAAGAAATTCAAGATTCTGAATCTGAACAGGAAGGACGGATACAGTGTTGCACCTCAAATTTCTTATTCAGACTCCGAGGAGAGCTCAATTTTCCCATTCTCCCTGTGGGGGGGGGGGTCTCTTTGAGACTGTTGCTAGAATATGCCAGTGTTTTCAGTGAGAAAACAGAGGCTTCTCCCTCCTTCAGAGAATACTGAGTTGTTACAGAAGGATTTCCATATACTACACCCATTCCTCCTTTTTCTGTCTGCTTTAGAGGATGTGTGTGTTACTGCTTTAGTTTCCTAATAGTCAGCCAGCTGCCCTTAAGAGGTAAATGGAGGTATGAAGTTCCACAGTCTTTAAAATGTTTATACACTCTTTCCAAGCTTGACTCTCTAACTATAGCTTTATTGATCCCACTGCCGCTAAGCCCTTGGCTAATTCCAGTCCTGCTCTTTTTGATAAGGATGTGAAAGTTATTAATATGTATGGGAAAATGTGTATACTTCTGCAACTTTGATTTTCAGAATTTTGAGTTGTCCGGCTCGTATGATAGTTTATTCTGACAAATTATGAAAGGATGAGGAATATTTTGTCTGCAGTTTCTTGTGAGGAAAAATCTGCATTGAATAACTTAAGATCTGATGTCTGATCCTTCTGGCTTCAACCTGTGGGTCTTTGGATCAAACACTGGCCAGTTCCCTCAGACTTCGAGCTCGCCAGGCTCCACCTCCCTTACCCACAACTCACCTCTCGTCACCCTAATCCTCATATCTAGTTTACCGCCATTCTTCCCTGCAGCTCAACCTTGGCTAATTTTTTGTATCCTTTTGTGGTAACCTTGTTTACTGTTTTTTGTGATGGATGTTTTACCTTGTTTTCTAGTGTAAGTCTAGTCAGGATTGCATTGGGTAGATAGGTAAGTTGAGTTGTCAAGTGTGTTTTCATGCATAGGACGTCTGTCCTTTTTATGGGCTCGTGTTCCTTTAGTTTAGCTAGTGTTGAGGTTTCTGTTTGGAATAGTTTGTTTTTCAATAGGATAAGTATTCTTAGTAGTTTTTATCTCTTTTTTTTAGCTTATGACATGGACAAGGGGTTTAAGAAATGGGTGACTCACAGGCACAAATTGCCTTCACAGAACACATGATAAATGTGTTTACTGCCCGAGAGCATCACACCTGGACTCTATGTGCTGTCTGCAAAGGTTTGGGTCTGGGGTGATTTAACAAATGTCTGGTGAAGTTGGTCCTCAGGGGACTTCTCCCCACTGGCCCTTCTTCATGTGCTCCTTCTCTCTCTGTTCCAGAGGTTGTGCCCCAGAAGTACCATCTGCGGACTTCAAGTCTTCTAAAGGGGATAAGAAGAGATCCTGTTCTTTTTCTGTCCCCAGTCCTTTTTCCTTGAGCTTGCTGGGCCAAAAGATTCCATGACTTTTGGGTCCCCTGGTTGTCCTGGTGCTGTTGGCGGCTCTGAAACCTAGAAACCAACAACCAGCAAGGCACCAGCTCTGAGCCTCCCTTGTCCCTTTCTGGTTAAAGGGGATCCTTCTGGTAGGACAGTTTCCCATTTGCCACCTTCCATCTGCCAGACCTGTTGTCAGAGTCTTGTTTTCTTCTACCTGGTTCTGAGCTTCTGCAGCCCGAATCCAGCAGATGGGTTTGTCCTCTTCTAAATGGCCATCCAACCCCTGTCAGTGGAGTCATGTGTCTGATCATTGAGGTTGATTTGTAGCATTAAAGCTTTTGACTTGGAGCAGCTGATGAGGTCCTTTTTGCAGACACAGATGCATTTAGGCCTTATCCCTTCTGCTCCAGGTCTGGACCTAGGACATATGGCTCCATCTGTCTGACTTGCTACCTCAGCCCCTTCACAGGGATAATGTCCCTTGGGCTTCCCTCAAGATTTCCAGGGCATTCCTAAAATGTACCTTTTTACTCCATCCCCAGTTCGGGACCTGGTGCCTCCCTGGGATTTGCCTTTTGTTTTACAGGCCCTTCATTTTAACCTTCAGCTACTTCTGACTTGAAGCTTTTGTATTGGAAGACTTTGTTTTAGGTGGCTATTACTTCAACAAGTAGGGAGTCAGAGTTGCAAGTTCTTGGGTCTTTTTTATTTGGTGTTCTATAAAGACAGGGTTTGTGTTTGTATGAACCTTTCCTTTCTGCCTGAGATAGCTTCCAAGAATAACCTTAACAGTTCTATTCATCTCCCTGTATTTATTTCCCAGTTTCTCCAACAAAAGTCAGTTATTTGTCTCCTATTCAAAATCCAGGCGTGGCCATAAGATTGTATATTGTTTGCATATTCTTTGAAGGGCAAGACCCTGCCACACAACCCTAAAGGGCCATTCAGCAAGAACTGTGGCTATTTAAGATAAGACCTTTCCACACAAGCCTTAGGGTAATTCTACAAGGGCTTGGACTAATACAGCTTTCTTTTCTTGAGTATCAATGGCTGAGGTTTGTTCAGCTGCTACTTGGTTGGGTCACGACACTTTTGAGTCACTTTATAAGCTGGATATTCAGTCTGGATCTAGGGCTTTCTTTGACTCCACTGTGTTGTGGAATATCTTCCTTTAGTCCCTCCCATGGAATTTTGTGGCTAGGAACTCTGTCCCACAGGTTGAAGCTAGACGGAGCATTATGTACGTTGTAATGATAGCCGTGTTGTCTATCTCCGGCTGGTTCAGCCTTCCCCACCTCCTGTTCCTGCCTTTGGTTGGTATGGCGAAATTTGCTTTCTGTGATGACTGGACAGTGGAGGTCATCTGTTCCTTATTTTTGGAATCCTGCATCCTCCTTGGTTAGGAAAGTTTTTAATGAATGTTGGAAACTATTGCCGTGGGTTACACTCTGAGGACTAGGCTGAGGAGCGTAGATTTGTGGGTAAGGGAGACTGAGCCTGTCAAGTCCGAAGTCTGAAGGAAATGGCTGGTGCCTGATCTGAAGATTCACAGGATGAACCAGACTGAGACAGACAACGCGGATTTATAGTTATGGTAAGTACATGACTTTCATCGTTTTCTGTTGCATAGATCACTATTCCTTGTTTACAGTGTGTGTATGACTGTGATATTTCTTCCAGGGCTATGGCCACTGGTACTGTTTTGAGAGGGTTTGCATTGCTGCATTCTCGGAACCTCCCAGATAATGATAAAAATAAGATTTTAAATTCTCCCTTGAACAGAGATTTAGTGTTTGGCCCCTCTGCTACAGAGGTTATTAAGAAGTGCGATGAAAGGAGCAAACTGATCCAGCTAATAACAAAATGATTTCAACCCTCCATTTCCATATTTTCCAAGGGATTTTTTATCTCTTTATGTAGTTTTGGCAAAAAACAGAGTAAGCAGTCTCAACAAAATACACGTAAACAGACATTTAAGAAGAAATGGCAAGGGGGATCCAGAAAGAAGTCTCAAACCTCCCGAAACCAAGGACAGTTGAAGAAGTTGTAATGACTGCTCAAGAGATTTCTGAACCCCCTCTCACAGTGGCCCCTTTTTTCTTTCAGGAAGGATAAAAAACTTTATTTTTCTGTTTGGCAACAATTTAAGACAAATTGGTTCTGAAAATCATTCATCAGTGTTAGATACAGGTGGCAGTGGGAGGAAATTCCCCCTTTCCTGGGGGTCATTCCTCATTCTCTAAATGAGATAGTTTTGTTTCTGCCAGTTCTTCATCACATGCTCTCCCAAGAAATGATGGAACCAGCCCCTCCTTCCCAGGTGGGGAAGGGTTGTTATTCAAGGATGTTTCTGGTGACAAAGAAAGAAAATTCTTGGAGACCATTTCTGGATCTTTTCTAAATGTGCTTGTGATAGTGCCCAAATTCAAAATGTCACTTCACGGCCTGTTGCCAGAAAAGTTTCCTGGCAAGACTAGACTTAAAAGTTGCACATCGTCACATCCCTATTCATCTAGACTTCAGACCTTTCATAAGGTTTTGTACATCTGGATGGCATTATCTACTCCCTGCCTTACTCTTTGAACTATTCACTACACCAAGAATGTTAACAGTGTCTATCCCCAGTTGTAGCTTATTGCAGGCTACCAGGTATCCACATTTTTCCATATTTAGATGACTTGCCTATCTTTGCAGAGTCTTTTTCAAACTGTTGGGAATCTCTGTTTTGGATGAGAGATTTCTTACACCAGTTGGGATTTCAAGAGAACACTTAAAAGAGTTTCTGAACTCCTTCACATGTTTCCATTCTGGGAAAAAAATTGAGCAGGACCAGGGCAGACCCTAAAGAATGGAAACTAGGGGGTCTTTTAAGATTTGATCTGTCTGGGGGGAGTTTATAAAAAAGACCTGTCTGCCTCCTCTGTGAACAATCAACAGACAAATTGCTGATGTTCTTTGTGTTTCACTATTGCAGTCATCACATTTGAGTTATCCTACCAGGGATAGCTCTCAGTCGGCACGAATACCAGAGGCTTAGGATTTCTGCGTCTGTTGCAGTTGCTCCAGGACTGACGTCCGGTCGTCAGTGGTATAAAATCAAGCAGCCGATGCCATTACATCAGTCTTTCTTGCTGAAGAGCCCAAAGCAGAAGCAGTTCGCACGAGTGCCGGTCAGCCATTACCAGAGACTTAATTTCCGAATTGAAGTTGAAGTCTTCTAAAGCTAAGTACCCCATCCCATTGGGGATCCTCTTTTCTTGCTCTAACCAATGTCAGAAAAAATTAACAAGTGTCTCGCCTGTGGAAAGCAAGTACCACACCGAGACTTCCATTCTTACTGCATGAGCTGTTTAGGCCCAGACCACGACGACCTTCGCTGTCATTTTTCTGCTTTGTTCTACGCCAGAACTATGTCACTGGGCCCTTTTTGTAGCTAGATATTCTCTCTCTCTCAGTCCTGGAATTCCAATATCTCTTCAGTAAGCCATCCGACTACCAATCTTCCAAAAAAGCATAAGGATAAAGATAAGAGACAGACCGCACCGGTCCAAAACTGCTGATGAAACTTCCGTCAGTTCTCCTGTCCTCAGTGAGGTGCTTTTGCAGCCCCTGATGCCCGCTTCTGTGGATTCGCAGGCCACTACCGAGACCCTTTCGGAGTCTGGTATGCCGCGAGACTCTTCTTCGACCTAAGGAAGGATCCTGCGGATGACTCTACCTTGCGTGGGTCTGGAGCCGCTGAGCAGGCACCGGTTTCCGCGGAAGTACTTCGCACTACCAATACTCGACACAAACCGACTTCTTTCGCGTCTTCAGTTCTTTCAAAAACTACAGAGTTTCTAAGGCCCAGGGTACAAGCTACGCTCAAAAAACCGGCGACCCAATCTCAGGCACCTGCTTCCTTGCCTCAGTCTGAAATGCTTAAAATGGCAGAAGACCTTATTATGCTTATTAGGGGAAGCCAAGCTTACCCCTTCCAAAAGAAAAAGACTTGTCCCCATTAGTTTTATCTGAACAGGAGTCCGATGACTCTGATGCTTCTGAATATGAAGACATGCAATCCCTCCCTGCTTATGAGTATTCTGATGCTGAGGAATCCATTCCTTCTGCCTCTCCACCTGAAGATTTTTCATTTAGTGAAACCCTTCATAATTTAAGGGAGCGCATATCCAGTGGGAATGTCAAGACTATCCTCAGTCTAAAAAGTGAATCGGGGAAGTCTTAGATTTACCACAGCACAAGCCTTTGGCCATTCCTCCTGTCCTGGATGTTGATGATGATGATTTTATGGAATTCAGTTTGACTCCTGACACCCTACCTCCTGCTCCCAGGAAACCTGACTGGTACTACAGATTCCCTGACTCTCTCAAATTCCTTTTCAAAAATCCTACTGCTGACCCAGAGGTCATCTCTCAAGGGCCTAAAGGAATTACAGCAACCTCAGCTAAGAATCCCACCCCCTCAGACAGGGATTCCCAAGCTTTAGACAGATGGGATTCACCCCGGTGATCACGTCAGTCGCCCTGCTAGACAGGGGTCCAGGGAAGTAAATAGTGTGGGAAGAAATAGCCAGGGAATTGTTATGACTAGGCTTGTATACGCCCTAGGGCTGATAGCCTAGTACCAAAATATGGATAAAAAAGTATACACCTCTGCTACTCTTGCTATTTGAGCACTACATTGTCAGATGTTCTTCGTGTTTCACTGTTGCAGTCATTACATTTGTGTTATCTGCTTGCATGTTGCCCTCAATCGGCCTGATTAACAAAGTCTTGGGTCCTGCGTCGTTGCTGTCCCTTATTCCATGAAGTCAGGTTGTCAGGGGTATAAAACATGCATCGACGCCATTACATCAGTCTTTCTTGCCGTGTGGTGCCCGAAGCAGAAGCAGTTCGCAAGTGCCGGTCAGCAGACTCCTGAAATTTTCATTTTTTTTTTCAGAACTGAAGTCTTCAACTAAAGCAAAAATACCCCATTGGGGAAACTTTTTCTTGCTCCTTACCGATGTCCGTAAAAGTTAATAATTGCATTACTTGTGGAAAGCAAATACCTCAAAGATTTTCATTCGTACTGTATTCCTTGCCTAGGCCCTGACCACGACATACCTTGCTGTCGGTTTTGTGCTTTATTTAATCGGCGCACTATCCATAGTCAGTATATTTTTACCTCTAAATATTTCGGTTCTCTGTTTAATTATCCAGGAATGTCGTTGGTTAGCCATCAGACTACTGGGAGTCCGAAAAAATGCAAAGATAAAGACAGAGACAGACCGCCGAGTTACAAAACTGCTGACGCTTCTCCTAAGCCAGTCGCCAGTTCGCCGGTACTCAGTAAGGCGCTTTCACAGCCCCTGATACCCAGTACTTCTGATTCGCAGGCCTCTACTGAGACCCATTCGGATTCCGGTATGCTGTGAGATGCTTCAACTATGGAAACCGCGGATGTCTCTACCTTGGATGGGTCCAGAGCCGCTGTGCAGGCACCGTTATTCTGAGGGTGTATTCAGGCCTATGGACTTGCATATTAAATTGGCGCCTCCTTCATTACTTAGGCCTAAATCTCGATCCAGGTCTAAAAAAAACGAAACTCAGGCCTCTATGCCTAAAAAAACAAATGATAAGAATGGCTGAAGATCTAATAACTCTCTAATCAGGGGTAGCCAACCCCCTTCCCCCCCTTCTGAGAGGCCTAGGACTGAGGTTGATTATGAATCTTCTGATCAGGGCTCTGTTTTTCTGACTCTTCTGATGATCTGGATTTGCCCTTACCTACTTATGAGGATTCTGATGCAGAGGACTCTATTCCGTCTGCTTTCCCTCCTGAGGATTTTTCTTTTGGGGAAACCTTACATACTCTAAGAGAGCATTTCCACTGGGAAAGCCAGGATTTTTCTGATTCAAAAAAGAGGCTTGGGTATTTCCTTGTCCTACTTCAGCATAGGCCTTTAGCTGTTCCTCCTGTACTAGACATTGTTGATGATGCTTTCTCGGAATCTAGTTTGGTCCCTGATTCCCTGACTCCTGCTCCCAAAAAACCTGACCGATACTACAGGATCCCAGAGTCCCACAAGTTCCTTTTCAAAAATCCTATTGCAGATCCAGAGACTATTTCACAGGGGCCCAAGGGTATTAAGGCTTCTACTGCTAAAAATCCTACCCCTTCTGATAGAGATTCCAGGGTACTGGATAGATGGGTTAAGAAGGTTTACACTTCTGCAACCTTGGCCATTAGGGCTTTAAAATGACAGTTTCATGTGTTAAAATATCAGCAACATGTTATTGGACTGCTTAAACAGAAAATTATGTTGATTTCTGATTGTGTGGAAAATAAAGGATTACAGGATTTAATGCATTCTGCCGAACAAGTTGGAAAACATACTTTGCAATGTGGTTTTGATTCATTAGAGGCCTCTTGCAGGGCTACTGTTACTAGGTCTGTGCTCAGAAGGCATGCTTGGCTTAAGGAGCAATTTTTGCCTGATCATGTTAAAGCTAAATTGTTAGATGCTCCTTTAAGTCAAGAAAGCCTGTTTGGCAACAAGGCTGAGGAAGTTCTTAAAAAGATGGAAGATAAAGCTAAATCTATGCAAACTGTTAAAGATTTTTTACAAGTTCAGCCTCCTAGATTTAGTAGGTACTGGCCCTCTAAGAATTGGTCCTTTCCAGCCCCCTCCAGGTCTTCTCAAGCCAAACCCAGGCACAGCAAAAACCCCAGGTTTCAGTCCCAGGGGACTCGAACCCCAGGTTTCAGTCCCAGGGGACTCACAGAACTAAGCAGTGGGGGGCCTCCACTTCCAAGTCTGGGAATAATAAGACACCCCCCTATGGTAAACTGTTTCAATGACTTCCTTTTAAAATTTCCAAGCACTTAACTGACTGCCCCTTTGGGGGGAAAGATTGCTCTTCATGCAAAGAATTGGTAACTCATTACCCAAGACAAATGGGCTTTAAATATACTGTCCCAGGGATACAGATTTCACTTTCACATGTCAACACCAAGTGGGTGGCCGGACCTATCCCCAAATCAGTGGGCAGAGGCCCAAAAACAAGAACTTTCTCTCTTAAGCATGGGGGCTATTCAACTGGTACCAGAAGAGAAAAAGGGACAAGGTTTCTACTCGAGACTTTTCTTGGTACCCAGAAAAGGCAATTCATGGCGTCCTATCCTGGACCTGTCTACTCTAAACACCTTTTGGGAGATACCAAAATTCAAGATGCTGACTCTTCACCAATTACTTCCTATGCTAGGCAAAGATGCCTGGTTGGCAACACTAGATTTAAAAGAAGCATACCTGCACATCCCAATCAGGGAATCTTGCAGAAGATACCTACACTTCAAAGCAGGCTACACGCACTGTCAGTTCTCTGCACTGCCCTTTGGCTTATCTACTGTGCCCAGGGTATTGACAAAGTGCCTAGCTCCAGTTATTGCACTTTGCAGGCAAAGAAATATTCAAATATACCCATACCTGGACGATTGTCTAATTCAGGCAGAAAGCCAGGACATACTTTTGAATCATCTGGCCTTTGTACAAAGGGTTCTAACTTGTCTGGGGTACACCATAAACAAAAAGAAATCACACCTGGTTCCCTGTCAACAAATTATATTCCTGGGAGCAAGCTTGAATACAACTTTCCAGATGGCTTACTCCATGCCAGAAAAGCAACTTCATTTGACAACCTACTTCAAACAAGTGGCCACAAAAACCCTGCTGTCTGCAAGACAAATACTGCAAGCCTTGGGGTTCATGGCCTCCTGCATTCTTCAAATTCCATATGCAAGACTGCATATGAGGAAACTGCAGTGGTGTCTAAAAAGCCTATGGTGTCACCATTCTCAAGACCTAGAAACAATAATTCCTGTCATACCTTGCCTACGCCTAGAGTTCCTTTGGTGGGCAGAGGCCTGTCACCAAAACAAGGGACTACCTTTCATACCACGCCCTGCCACCCAAACCCTAACAACAGATGCATCAGACTATGCATGGGGGGCTCACCTGGCAGGGAAGTGCGTTCAAGGCAAATGGAACCCAAGTCAAATGCACCTGCATATCAATCAAAAAGAAATGTTAGCTGTACAGAATGCTCTGATAGCCTTCAATGACCACATTCTTCCAGGACAACTAATGGTAAACATGGACAACACCACTGATATGTGGTACATAAAGAAGCAGGAGGGTACACATTCTTACCCCCTCTGCAGACTAGCCATGGCATTGTGGAACACGGCCTTGAGCTACCAAGTGCACCTAGAAGCTCAATTCCTGCCAGGAAAATTAAATACACTGGCAGACGGACTAAGCAGAAACCTCATGGACCCACACGAGTGGAAACTGGAGCCAAGGATTTTCAACATGTTGACAAGCAATTGGGGGGAGCCCAGATATAGACCTGTTTGCTTCTCTCCAGAACTACCAATTGGACAAATTTTGCACAAGGACTCCTCACAAACTAGCCTGGATAGTGGATGCTCTGTCCTTCAGCTGAAAAAACATATCAGTCTATGCCTCCCCCCTCTGCCTCTGCTCTCCAAAGTACTACTAAAAATCAAACAGGACAACCCAAGGATGATTTTGATTGCTCCAGACTGGACGAGCCAACACTGGTACCCCCTCCTGTGCAGTGTGTCACGGTTATCTCCATGGCACCTGCCTCAGACTCCTTCCCTGCTGTCTCAGCAGGAGAACCAGATTCTGCACCCTCAGCTTCCAGCACTGAACCTTGCAGCCTGGCTAATTACTTAATCTTTCCTTTGTCATCCCTCAGCAAACCTGTGATGGGTATCATTTTAGAGGCAAGGAGGCCTAGTACTAGAAAGTCTTATGCTGAAAAATGGAAAAGATTCTGTGCCTGGAACCAGTCTCAAGGGATGAGCACAGCAGCGCCCAATTTACCTCAGATTTACATTACTTAACTGAGATGCTTCACAAGGGCCTGTCTTTTACCTCCATTAAAATCCACGCCTCAGTCATTTCAGCTCATTATAACACAGATCCTCCCCTCTTCTCTCATCCACTGCTCAAGCAGTTCCACAGAGGGACCAGAAATTTGAGATCTCCCAGGAGAGCTCCAACCCCAGCCTGGGACCTTAACTTTGTCTTGGAGAAACTCACTCTACCTCCTTTCGAGCCAGCTGCTACTGCAGACTTTAAATTTCTTTCTTGGAAAACAGCTTTCCTTTTAGCAATCACTTCAGCTAGAAGGGTGTTTGAATTACAGGCCCTTATGGCAGTGGAGCCTTTCATCATCTTTCATGCGGACAGGGTGTCCCTCAGAGCCAATCCATCCTTCATGCCCAAGGTGGGATCCAGTGTGGCTCTTAATTAGTCCATTCATTTGCCAACCTTCTTTCCCAATCCACAGAATAAAGGGGAACATATACTGTGTTCCTTAGATGTGCATAGAGAACTTAGATTCTACTTGGACTGGCCTAAACCTCAAAGGAAATCTGAGCAACTGCTGGTGACATTTGCTGCAGGGGCAGAGGGGAAGGCTATTTCAAAGCAAACCATTTCTAAATGGATAAGCCATTGCATTCATTTCTGCTATAAGCACCATGGAAAAACCTATCTCCCAGGGGATTAGACCTCACTTCACCAGGGCTGCATCTACCTCTACAGCCTTTCTCAGAGGCATCCCTACCAGAGACATCCTAGAAGCTGCTACCTGGAGTTCTGTGCATACTTTCACCAAGCATTATCATTTGCCAATTTTCTCTAAATCCAGAGCTGGCTTTGCCACTGCAGTCTTGCAGGACCTTATAGCTGGCCCTAATGCTATCTGAACCCCTCCTCCCAACCATAGCTTTGGGAATCTACCCAAATGTAATGACTGCAACAGTGAAACACTAAGAACATAGTACAGTTGTGTACACTTACCATAAATGTAGATGTTCGAGTGTATTCACTGTTGCAGTCCTGGTTACCCTCCCTCCTGCCCCCTAACTTCTTTTGGCTATACCTCTACTTTCCTTTACTATGCTTAAAAGCATTTTTGGTGTGTTTGCTTTTTTGTTGGAGGTATATCTTTGTGCTTTTATGTTTAATCCCTTCCCATTAGGGGGGCACCTGACATCTGGGACAAGAAAAACTGATGTAATGACATCGGCTGCATGTTTTATAGCCCTGACGACCTGACGTCATGGAAGAAGGGACAGCAACCAATGCAGGACCCAAGACATTGTTAATCAGACTGACTGAGGGCAACCTGCAAGCAGATAACCCAAGTGTAATGACTGCAACAGTGAATTCACTCGAACATCTACATTTATGGTAAGTGTACACAACTGTACTTTCTTCACTCAACCGATGTTCAACTCAAACTGACTTCTTCTGTTTTAACCAAAACTACCAAGTTTCTTAGGCCCAGAGTGCACACTACGCCTCGAAAACAGACGACCAAAACGCATACACCTGCTCCCATGCCACAAAAACAAATGCTTAGAATGGCCGAAGACCTTATTATGCTGATTAGGGGAAGTCAGCATTCCCCTGCTAAGAGAAAGAGACCAGTCCCTTACAGCTTCTACAGACTAGGAGTCCGATGACTCTGAAATTTCTGATTTATGAAAGCATGCCCTTATCTGCTTATGAGGATTCAGTTGTAGAGGAATCCATGCCCTCTGCCTCCCCTACAAAGGATTTTTCTTTTGGTGACACCTTGCATACCTTAAGAGAGCATTTCCACTGGGAATGCCAAGACAATTCTCAGTCCAAAAAGAGACTCTGAGAATTCCTAGAGTTGCCACAGCACAGGCCTTTAGTCCTGGATATTGTTGATGTTTTTATGGAATCCATTCTTACTCCTGACACTTTACCTCCTGCCCCTAGGAAACCAGGCAGGTACTACAGAGTACCGGACGCTCACAAATTTCTTTTCAAGTATCCTACTGCTGACCCAGAGAGAATTTCCCAGGGGCCTAAAGATATCAATGCAACTACAGCCAATAATCCCACCCCTTCGGACAGGGATTCCAGAGCTTTGGACATATGGAGTAAGAAGGTATATACCTCTGCAACTCTTGCTATTAGGGCATTGAATTGTCAGTTTCATATGCTGACGTACCAGCAACATATTATGGAATGTATTAAACAAAAAGTGGCAACCTTTACAGACTGTGCAGAAAATAAAGAATTGCAGGAGCTTATGCACTCTGCAAGCCAAGTTAGCAAGCATACTTTGCAGTGTGGCTTTGATGCCTTAAAAGCATCTTGCCGGGCAGCAGTCACTGGCCCTGTACAAAGAAGACATGCTTGGCTCAAGGAGCAGACCTTGCCAGACCATGCCAAATCAACGTTACTAGATGCTCCTTTGAACAAGGACAGTTTGCTTGGCACCAAAGCAGAAGAGGTTCTTAAAAAGATGGAAGAAAAAGCTAAGTCTGTGCAGACTGTTAATTCTTACAAGTGCAACCCCGTAGATTCAGTAGGCATAGCTCTTCCAAACACTGGTCCTTTCCAGGCCTTCTCAAACCAGACCCAGGTAAAACAGACCACCCAGACTACAGTCTCACAGTATGCAGAGATCTAAGCAATGGAGTGCCCCCACCCCTAAAGCAGGGAGTGGTAAGCCAACTCCTTACGGAAAAAACTCACAATGACTTGCTCTACTCCCCAGCCCTGCCCAGTTGCTTGTGTCCCTAGGAGAAAAACTTGCCTTTCATGCAAAAAAATGGATGTCCATCACACAGGACCGGTGGGTCCTCACCATTGTATCCCAGGGGTACAAATTTCCATTCACTGCCGACCCCAAACTGGTTTCCAGACCTTCCTCCAAACCAGTGGGCAGAGGCTCGAAGCCAAGTAGCTTCCCTGCTCAATATCAGAGCTATTCAGCCGATTCTAGTAGAACAGCGGGGTCAAAGATTCTACTCCAGACTCTTTCTGGTACCCAGGAAAGAGGGCTCTTGGCGCCCAATCCTGGATCTTTCAATTCTCAACACCTTCCTGGTGGTACCAAAATTCAAAATGCTTACCCTGCAACAGCTTCTTCCTATGCTAGACAAGGATGCCTGGTTAGTCACCCTAGACTTAAAAGAAGCCTGTCTGCACATCCCCATAAGGGAGTCGTGCAGGAAGTATCTACGTTTCAGTGCAGCATCTGTGCATTATCAGATGTTCTGCATGTTTCACTGTTGTCTTACATGGTATCTCCATATATCATACCTGGGTCCTAG